>NC_058419.1:77552372-77604213 GCF_002201575.2 Neomonachus schauinslandi | reverse complement strand
ATTCCAGCAAACATTTAAAGAAGACTTTATATCTATTCTATTCTAACCAGTCCAAAAAATTCAAAAAGGAAAACTTGCAAATCATTTCTATGAAGCATGTATCACCCTGATGCCAAAACTACATGAAGACATGACAATAAAAGGAGAACTACAGGCCAATATCTCGGATGAACATAGATGCAGAAATCCTCAACAAAATACTAAAAAAAAAAAAAAAACCAGAATCCAACAATACATTTAAAAAATCTTTTGCTATGATCAAGTGGGATTTATTCCTGTGTTGAAAGGGTGGTTCAATATTCACAAATCAATCAACGTGATACATGGCATCAATAAGAGAAAGAATAAGAACCATATGATCATTTCAAGAAACACAGAAAACTCATTAGCAAAGTACAACACCCATTCACGATAAAAACTCTCAACAAAGTAAGTTTGAAGAGAACAAACCTCAGCATAATAAAGGCCATATATTAAAAACGCACACATAACATCATACTTACTGGTGGGAAACTGAAAGATTTTCCTCTAAGACCAGGAACAAGACAATGATTTGCGTTTTTGCAATTTTAACTAACATACTACTGGAAGTCCTGCCTTTGGTGATCAGATAAGAAAGGGAAATAAAAGGCATCCAAATTTGTAAGAAATAAGTAAAATTGTGTCTATCTGCAGAAGGCACGATACTATAGAAAACCCTAAAGAATGCACCAAAGAACTATTAGAGCTGATAAATGATTCAGTTAGGTGGCAGGATGCAAAATAATATACAGAAATGTATTGCATTTCTATACACTAGTAACGAAGGAGTAAAAAAAGAAATGAAGAAAACAATCTCATTTTCAAGTGCACCAAAAAGAATACAAAACCTCAGAATAAATTTAACCAAGGAATTAAAAGGTCTATACTCTGAAAACTATCAGACATTGATGACAGAAGTTGAAGGCAAAATAAACAAATGGAAAGATACACCATGCTCAAGAATTGGAAGAATTCATATTGATATGATATCCTTACTGTTGAAAACAATCTACAGATTCAATGCAATCCCTATCAAAATGCAAATAGCATTTTTCAAAGAACTAGAATAATCATAAAAATTTATATGAAACTACAAAGAACTCACATAGCCAAAGCAATCTTGAGAAAGCAGAATGTAGCTGGAGTTATTATAACCAAATTTCTATATATACTACAGAGTTGTAGTAATTAAAACAATATGGTATTGGCTCAAGAATAGACACATAGAGGAATGGAACAGAGTTTAGAGCCCATGAATAAACCTTTGTCTATGTGTTCAAACTACAAAAAAGGAGGCAAGAATATGCAGTGGGGAAAAGAATTTTTTCAAGAAATAATGTTGGGAAAACTGGACAGCTACATGCAAGAGAATGAGACTGGACCCCTATCTTATACCATACATAAAAATAAACTCAAAATGGATTATGGATTATATAATATATAACCCATATAATAAATGGATTATTAAACTCAAAATGTGATACCTCAAACCATAAAATCCTAAGAGAAAACATGAGGAGTAGCCTTTTGGACATCAGTCTCAGCAACATATTTATGGGTATGTTACCTCAGGAAAGGAACAACAGCAGAAACAAACTATTGGGAGTGCAGAAAAAAAAAAAGAAAGAAACTTTTGCACAGTCAAAGGAACCACCAAAAAACAGAAAGACAACCTAATGAATCAGAGAAGAGATATATATATATATATATATACACACACATATACATATATATATTTAATATATTATTAAGAAGTACATTATATATAGATAGATTATATACAGATATATATAAATAGTTAGATGATAGATCGATAGATGATAGGTGATAGATAGATAGATGATAGATAGATAGGTATTAAGTAGTTAATATCCAAAATATACAAAGAAATTATACAGCTCAACAACAAAAACACAAACAATCTAATGAAAAAATGGGAAGAGGACCTGAATAGACATTTTTTCACAGATGTACAGATAGCCAACAGATACACCAAAAGATGCTCAACATTGCTAATCCTCTTGGGAATGCAAATCAAAACCTCAGTGAGATGTTACCTCACATTAGTTAGAAGTATCAAAGAGACAGGAAATAACAAGCATTGGTGAAGATGTGGAGAAAAGGGAACACTCATGCACTCTTGGTGAAAATGTAAATTGGTGCAACCACTAAACATAGGAATATGTGATCTAGTAATTCCACTACTGGGAATTTACCCAAAGAAAACAAAAGCACTAATTTGAAAAGATTATATGCACCCTCATGTTCATTGGGCCATTATTTACAGTAGCCAAGATATAGAAGCAACACAAGTGTCTGTTGATACATGAGTGGATAATAAAATGTGATACACACAAGTGCAAGCGCACGTGCACACATACATACATAAATGGATTATTACTCAGCCATGAAAATGTATGAAATCTTGTCATTCACAGTCACAACAACATGGATGGATGTACAGGATATATCCCAAGTGAAATAAGTCAAGCAGATGAAGACAAAAAAAACATTTAATTTCTCTTACATGTAGAACCTTAAAAAAAAAAAAAAAAACTAAACAAACAAAAGTTCGGATTCTTAAATACAGAGAACAAACTGGTGGCTGTCAAAAGGTAGGTGGGGGGGTGATGGGCAAAATAGATAAATGAGATGAAGAGGTATGAACTTCTCGTTATAAAAAAGGAAAAGGTTGCAATGGACTTTAATACCCCACTTTAACCTATAGGTAGATAATGCAGCCAAAATCAGTAAAGAAATACCAGCCCTAAATGACAGGTTGGAGAATAGGGAGTTAACCAACATATACCAAACATTCTATCCACAAACAACAGAATGTACATTCTTCTCAAGTACGCATGGCATGGTCTCCATGATAAATTATATGCTAGGTCACACAACAAATCTTAATAAATTGAAGACAAGTTGAAATTAAATCAAGCATCTTTTCCAACCAAAACTGTATGAAACTCTAAATCAATCCAAGAAGAAATCTGGAAAATATACGTGTATTTGGAGATTAAGCAACATGCTACATAAAATCCAATGGGTAAAAGAATAACTCAAAAGAGAAATAAAAAACACTTTGTGGAGGAGCAGGAAGATGGAGGTGGAGCAGGAGGACCCTGGTCTTGCCTTGTCCCAGGAACACAGAGAGATGACTATCAAATCATCTGATATACCCCAGGAATGGACCTGACAACTGACAGAACAAATGGCACAACCAAAGGGAGAGAAGAGGCCACACTGAAGTAGGTAGGAAGTGTGGAGATGTGGTTTAGGTTAGGAACGGATCTCGGGTGCTGTGAAGGGGAGGGAGCCACGGTTTCAGAGAAGGGCAGGAGAGAGGGGAGCACACCGGGGAATGCAGAAGGAAAATGTTTCCAGAGTGCTATTGGCTTGGAAAATGAGAGGGGCTGAATTTTGTGAGTTCTTGCAACCAGTGAGGCTTAAAGTCTGGAGTTTTTAAGGTCAGAGGGCTTTACTGGGATAGGGCCTGGAAAGTACTGCACTCTTCCTGGAGAGAAGGCAGGCAAACGACCCAGGATCAGACAACATGAAAACAGAGATTTAAGGAGCACCTGGGGCAGAAATTTGGGAGACTATTCAATCATCTCAGAACATGTCCCTGAGAGGCAACATTCGGAGACAACTGTTTGGTAACCCAAGGAGCTGGCTGGCACAATTTCCCTCCCTCATCCTTCAGCATAAATACAGAACAACCTGTGAGTAGCTATGTAGTGTAGACCTGGCTGTCTAACTTGCATACACCAAGCACCATCCCCCTGTAGCTGGTGGGACTGTCTTTCTCAGGCAAGCTTTCCCCAATCCCAGCTCAAAGGGCCCGTCCAAAAGATGAGCAGCACAAACCACTGCCCACACCATGTCTCCTGACCAGAGAGTTCTGCAGGGCCTCAGGTCTGGGGGAGGTGGTATCAGTGCTCATTTCACAAGCATACCAGAGCACACCTAGTTAAAACTTACCATACTCAGGCCAGGGACCAAACTCTGCCCACAACAGGCAAAGAGAGCCTCTGCAGGTGAATTGCTTGAAGGAAAGAGTAGCCATTAACACAACAGGAGAGCACACACTGGAGACACTCTCTGGAGTGCGAGGCCCTAGGCACCACATGACCTCATCTTCATGACACCATTACTTTCAGGAGCAAGAGACATGACTAGCTGTTCTAACGCAGGGAAGAATGCAGATAATTGGACAAAGCACCAAGATGGAGGAATTTATCCCAAATGAAAGAACAAGATAAGTTAATGGCCAGAGATCTAAGTGAAAGAGACATAAGAGCCACGCCTGATGGAGAATTTAAAGCACCAATCATAAGGATACTCAATGGGCTTGAGAAAAGCATAAAGGATATCAGCGAGACCCATATCACAGAAATAAAAGTTTTTAAAAAGTGTCAATCTGAGATGATGCAGTAAATGAGATTAGAAACACGCTTGATGCAATGAACAGCAGGCTGGAAGAAGCAGAGGAACAAATTTGTGATGTAGAAGACAATGTAATGTTAAGTATGGAAACTGAACAAAAGAGAGAAAGAAGAATTATGCAACATGAGAATAGACTTAAGGAGCTCAGTGACTCGGTCAAATGTAATAATATTTGTATTATTGGAGTCCCAGAAGAAGATAGATAAAAGGGAGGGAAGAAAATTTATTTGAAAAAAAATAACAGCGGAAAACTTCACTAATCTGGGGAATGAAACAGACATCCTGATCCCAGAGGCACAGAGAACTCCCATCCAAATCAACAGAAGCATGACAACACCGAGACATACTGCAATTAAATTTGCAAAATATAGTGATGAAGAAAAAAATCTTAAAAGCAGCAAGACAGAAGATGTCCTTACTTACAAGGGAAGACCCATAGGGCTAGCTGGAGATTTCTCGACAGAAACTTGGAAAGCCAGAATGGAGGGGCTTTATGTATTTCAAATGTTGAATAGGAAAACTCTGCAGCCACAAATACTATATACAGGAAGGCGATCATTCAGGATAGGAGAGATAAAGAGTTTCCCAAACAAACAAAAACTAAACGAGTTCATGACCACCAAACCAGTCCTGCAAGAAATATTAGAGGCTCTTTGACTGGAAAGGAGACACCAAAGGTGACAATGATAAGAAAGGATCAAGGAAAATCTCCAGAAACAATGACAAAACAAGTAATAAAATGGCATTAATTACATATCTATCAATAACCACACTGAATGTAAATGGACTAAACACTCCAAGCAAAAGACATGTTGTGTCAGAAATGATTAAAAAAAAAAAAAAAAACAAGAACGATCTATACGCTATCTTCAAGAGACCCATCTTAGACCTAAATACACCTGCACATTGAAAGTAAGGGGATAGAGAAATATTTATTATGCAAATGGTTGCCAAAAAAAGCCAGAGTAGCAATACTTATATCAGAAAACAAAACCTAGACTTTAAACAAATACTTTAATGAGATGGAGAAGGACAATATATAATAATAAATGGGACAATCCAACAAGAAGATATAACAATTGCAAATATTTATACAACCGACATGGGAGAAGTCAAATATATAAAACTATTGATAACAAATATAAAGGAACTCATTGATAGTAATACAATAATAGCAGGGGACTTTAACACCCCACTGACTTCAATGTAGAGATCACCAAAACAGAAGATAGACAAGGAAACAATGGCTTTGATGCCTCACTGGACCAGATGGACTTAACACATATACGTAGAACATTCCACCCTAAAAGAGGAGAATATACATTCTTTTCAAGTGCACATGGAACATTCTCCAGAACAGATCACATACCAGGTCACAAATCAGGCCTCAACAAATACAAAACACTTGAAGTCATACCATGAAACTTTTATGACCACAACACTCTGAAACTAGAAATCAACCACAAGAAAAAAAACCTTGAAAGACCACAAATACATGGAGGGTAAACAACATGCTACTTTGGAATGAATGCATCAAATAGGAAATGAAAGAAGAAATAAAAAATAATATAAGTGGAAACAAATGAAATTGAAAACACAACAGTCCAAAACCTTTGGGATGCACCAAAAACTGTCCTAAGAGGGAAGTATATAGCAATACAGGCCTACATCAAGAATTAAATAAAATCTCAAATAAACAGCCTAAGCTTACACCTATAAGACCCAGTAAAAGAACAACAAATGAAGCCTAAAACCAGCAGAAGGAAGGAAATAATAAAGATCGTTGCAGAAATGAGTGATAGAGAAACTAAAAAATCAGTAGAACAGATCACCCAAATCAGGATCTAGTTAATGAAAAAATCAGTAAAATTGTTAAACCACTAGCTAGACTCAAAAAGAAAAGAGATAGAAACCAAATTAATAAAATAACAAATGATACGGGTGAAATAGCAAAGAACACCACAGAAATACAAATAATTGCGAGAGAATATTATGAAAATCTATACGACCACAAAGTGGACAACCTGGAATTAATGGGAAAACTCCTAGAAATGTATAACTACCACAACTGAAAAAGGAAGAAATAGAAAAGTTGAGCAGACTGATTACCTGCAAAGAAATTGAATCAGGAATCAAAAAACTACCAAAAAAACAAAATTCCAGGTTCAGATGGCTTCACAAGAGAATTCCAGCAAACATATAAGGAAGGGGCACCTTCACCCCAATGTTCATAGCAGCAATGTCCACAATAGCCAAACTATGGAAAGAGCTGAGGTGTCCATCAACTGATGAATGGATAAAGAAGTGGTGTATATGTATATACAATGGAATATTACTCAGCCATCAGAAAGGATGCATATTAAGCATTTATGCTGATGTGGATGCAACTGTAGGGTATTATGCTGAGCGAAATAAGTCGATCAGAGAGAGACAATTATCATATGGTTTCACTCATATATAGAATATAAGAAATAGCACAGAGGATCATAGGGGAAGGGAGGGAAAACTGAATGGGAAGTCATCAGAGAGGGAGAAAAACCATGAGAGACTCTTTTTTTTTAAATTTATTTTTTAAATTTAATTTTATTATGTTATGTTAATCACCATACAGTACATTTTGATGTAGGGTTCCATGATTCATTGTTTTTGTATAACAGCCAGTGCTCCATGCAATAGGTGCCATCCTTAATACCCATCTCCTGTCTACGCCCCCAACACCCTCCCCTCTGAAACCCTGTTTGTTGATCAGAGTCCATAGTCTCTCATGGTTCGTCTCTCCCTCCGATTTCTGCCCCCCTTCATTTTTCCCTTCCTTCTCCTAATGTCCTCCATTCTATTCCTTATGTTCCACAAATCAGTGGAACCATATGATAATTGACTTTCTCTGCTTGACTTATTTCACTTAGCATAATCTCCTCCAGTCCCATTCATGTTGATGCAAAAGTTGGGTATTCATCTTTTCTGATGGTTGAGTAATATTCCATTGTATATATGGACCACATCTTCTTTATCCATTCGTCTGTTGAATGGCATCTCAGCTCTTCCCACAGTTTGGCTACTATGGACATTTCTGCTATGAACATTGGGGTGCATATGGCCGTTTTTTTCACTACATCTGTGTCTTTGGGCAAATACCCAATAGTGTAATTGCTGGGTCATAGGATAGTTCTATTTTTAATTTTTTGAGGAAACTCCACACTGTTTTCCAAAGTGGCTGTACCAACTTGCATTCCCACCAATGGTGTAAGAGGGTTCCCCTTTCTCCACAACCTCTCCAACATTTGTTGTTTCTTGCCTTGTCAATTTTTGCCATTTTAACTGGTGTAAGGTGGTATCACAATGTGGTTTTGATTTGAATTTCCCTGATGGCTAATGATGATGAATATTTTTTTCATGTGTCTGTTAGCCATTTGTATGTCTTCTTTGGGGAAGTGTCTGTCTATGTCTTATGCACATTTCTTGACTGGATTAATTGTTTTTTGGATGTTGAGTTTGAGAAGTTCTTTATAGATCTTGAATATCAGTGCATTGTTTGTAGTGTCACTTGCAAATATTTTCTCCCATTCTGTGGGTCGCCTCTTTGTTTCGTTGACTATTTCCTTTGCTGTGCAGAAGCTTTTGATCTTGATGAAGTCCCCCAAATTTATTTTTGCTTTTGTCTCACTTGCCTTTGGAGATATATCTTGAAAAACGTTGCCGTGGCCAATGTTGAAGAGGTTACTGCCTATGTTCCTCTCTAGGATTTTGAAGGATTCCTCTCTCACATTGATGTCTTTCAACCATTTTGAGTTTATCTTTTTGTATGGTATTAGAGAATGGTCAAGTTTCATTCTTCTGTATATAGCTGTCCAATTTTCCCAGCACCATTTATTGAAGAGACTGTCTTTTTTCCATTGCATATTTTGTCCTGCTGTGTCGAAGATTATTTGACCATAGAGTTGAGGGTCCATATCTGGGCTCTCTATCCTGTTCTATTAGTCTACATGTCTGTTTTTGTGCCAGTATCATGCTGCCTTGGTGATCACGGCTTTGTAATATAGCTTGAAGTCAGGCAACGGGATGTCCCCGGCTTTGTTTTTCTTTTTCAACATTTCCTTGGCGATTCGGGGGCTTTTCTGATTCCATACAAATTTTAGGATTGTCTGTTCCAGCACTTTGAAAAATGTCATTGGAATTTTCATCGTGATGGCGTTGAAGGTATAGATTGCTCTGGGTAGCATAGACATTTTAACAGTGTTTATTCTTCCGATCCATGAACATGGAATGTTTTTCCATCTTTTTGTGTCTTCTTCAAGTTCCTTCATGAATGTTCTGTAGTTCCTAGAGTATAGATCCTTTACCTCTTTGGTTAGGTTTATTCCGAGGTATCTTAGGGTTTTTGGTGCTATTGTAAATGGAATCGTTTCTCTAATTTCTCTTTCTACAGTTGCATTGTTAGTGTATAAGAAAGCAACAGATTTCTGTGCATTGATTTTGTATCCTGCTGCATTACTGAATTGCTGTATGAGTTCTAGTAATTTGGGGGTGGAGTCTTTTGGGTTTTCCCCAGAAAGTATCATGTCTTCTGTGAAGAGAGAGAGTTTGACTTCTTCTTTGCCAATTTGAATACACTTTATTTCTTTTTGATGTCTGACTGCTGTTGCTAGGACTTCTAGTACTATCTTGAACAATAGTGATGAGAGTGGGCATCCTTGTCCTGTTCCTGATCTTAAGGGAAAAGTTCTCAGCTTTTCCCCATTGAGGATGATATTTGCTGTGGGTTTTTCATACATGGATTTTATGAACTTGAGGAGTGTTCCCTCTATCCCTATACTGTGAAGAGTTTTAATCAGGAAACGATGCTGTATTTTGTCAGATGCTTCTTGTGCATCAATTGAGAGGACCATATGGTTCTTCTCTCTCCTCTTATTAATGTGTTGTATCACATTGATTGATTTGCGAGTGTTGAACCACCCTTGCCACCCCAGGGATAAATCCCACCTGGTCGTGGTGGATGTTCATTTCAATGTATTGTTGGATCCTATTGGCTCGGATTTTTTTGAGAATTTTTTAATTCATTTTCATCAGGGATATTGGTCTGAAATTCTCCTTTTGGATGGGGTCTTTGCCTGGTTTGGCGATTAAGATAATGCTGGCCTCATAGAATGAGTCTGGAAGCTTTCCTTCTGTTTCTATTTTTTGAAACAGCTTCAGTAGAGTAGGTATTATTTCTTCTTTGAATGTTTGGTAGAATTTCCCGGGGAATCCATCAAGCACTGGACTCTTGTTTTTTGGGAGGTTTTTGATCACTGCTTCAATCTTGTTACTGGTTATTGGCCTACTCAGGTTGTCAATTTCTTCCTGTTTCGGTGTTGGGAGTTTATAGGTTTCCAGGAAGGCATCCATGTCTTCCAGTAAGCTTAATTTATTGGCATATAGTTGGTGATATTAATTTCTAATTATTGTTTCTATTTCCTTGTTGTTAGTCGTGATCTCTCCCCTTTCATTCATAATGTTATTAATTTGGGTCCTTTCTCTTTTCTTTTGGATAAGTCTGGCCAGCGGTTTGTCGATCTTATTAATTCTTTCAAAGAACCAGCTTCTAGTTTCATTGATCTGGTCTACTGTGTTTTTGGTTTCTAATTAATTGATCTCTGTTCTAATCTTAATTATTTCTTTGCTAATGTGAGGCTTAGGCATCGTTGTTGATTTTTCTCTAGTTCTTTAAGATGTAGTGTTAGTTGGTGAATTCGGGATTTTTCTATTTATTTGAGTGAGATTTGGATGGCTATGTATTCCCACTTAGGCCTGCCTTTGCAACATCGCATAGGTTTTGGGCTGATGAGTATTTGTTCTCATTGGTTTCCATGAAATGTTTAAATTCTTCCATGATTTCCTGGTTGACCCAAACATTCTTAAGCAGATATTTGATATTTAGCTTTTGATATTTAGCTTTGCATTTAGCTTCCAAGTGTTTGAATTTCTTCCAAGTTTTTTCTTGTGATTGAGTTCCAGTTTTAAAGCACTGTGGCCTGGGAATATGCAGGGAATAATCTCAATCATTTGGTTTTGGCTGAGACCTGATTTTTGACCCAGTATGTGCTCTATTCTGGAGAAAGTTCCATGTGCGCTGGAGAAGAATGAGTATTCTGTTGTTTTAGGGTGGAATGTTCTTTATATATCTATGAGTTCCATCTGGTCCAGTGTGTCATTCAAAGCTCTTTGTTATTTGTTGATTTTCTGCTTAGATGATCTTTCTATTGCTGAGAGTGGAGTATTGCGGTCTCCTACAATTAAGGTATTGCTATCAATATGACTCTTTATTTTGGTTAACAGTTGGCTTATGTAGATGGCTGCTCCCATGTTGGGGGCACAGACATTTACAATTGTTAGATCTTCTTGTTGGATAGCCCCTTTAAGAACGATATGGTGTCCTTCTGTGTCTACCGTTATTTTTTAAGAAACTTCACACTCATTTCCATAGTGCCTGTACCTATTTACATTCCCACCAGCAGTGTGCAAGAGTTTACTCCACATCCTCACCAACACTTGTTTTTTTCTTATCTTTTTGATATTAGTCATTATAACAGGTGTAACATGTTATCTCACTGTGGGTTTTTTTGCATTTGTTTGATGATTAGTGGCCTTGAACATCTTTTAATATATGTGTTGTTCATCTGTGTGTTGTCTTTAGAAAATATCTGTTTAGATCTGCCCATTTTAATCAATTTTTAAACTTTTTGCTATTAAACTGTATGAGTTTTTCATATATTTCAGACACTGTGATACTGCATGCAAAAAATCATAAAAGATTCGCAAAATAACTACTAGAACTAATAAACGAATCACCAATGTTGTAGTATACAAACATGTAAAAATCACTTCTGTTTTTACACAGTAACAATTATCCATTGTAAAAGGAAATTAAGAAAAGATTCAATTTGTAATAGCACCCAAAATAATAAAATAATTAAGAATAAACCTAACCAAGGGGGCAACAGACTTGTGCAGTGAAAACTACAAAACACTGCTTAGAGACACTAAAGACTATATAAATAAGTGGGAAATTATCCTGTACTTATGTATTGGAAAACTAAATTTTGTTAACATGTCAGTAGTACCCAAAATGATCTACAGAGTCCATGCAAACTCTGTCCAATTCCAATAGTTTGTGTGAGTGTGTGTGTGTGTGTGTGTGTGTGCGTGCAGAAATAGGAAAGTCAGTTCCGAAATTCATGTAGACACTCATGAAACACTAAATAATCAGAATAATCTTGAAATAGAACAAATACTGAATTTTACAATTCTTCCTTTCAAAATTTATTGCAAAGCTACTGTCATCAAAACGGTGTGGCACGGGTGTAAATGCGGACAAATTGGGCAAAGCAATTGACAAGAAAAGAGTGATAAATCATTGCATATATGGTGAAATGATTTTTGAAAAGGTTTCAAAGACCACTCCATGAGGAAAACACAGTGTTCAAAAAATGGTGTGGGGAAACAGGATATCCATGTGCAGTTGAAGTTGGACCTTCACCTTACACCATATACAAACATTAAGTGAAGATGAATCAATTACCTAAATGTAAGACCTAAAGTACAAAATTAAAAAAAAAAATACACGATCAAGATTCATGACATTGAATTTGGTAATGATTTCTTGGATATGGCAGAAAAAGCACAAACAGCAAGAGAAAAAAATAGAGCTAAATGAAAATTAAAAACTTCTGTACCTGTCAAGGTTCCAATGGCAATTTTACAGAAGTAAAAACAAATATCCTAAAATGTATGTGGAACCACAAAGACCCTGAATGGTGAAAGCAGTATTGAAAGAGAAGAACCAGAGGAAGGCAAGATGGAGGAAGAGTAGGGGACCTCATTTCATCTGGTCCTTCTAATTTAGATGAATATCTCTCAAACCATTCTGAATACCCATGAATTCAGCCTGAGATGTAAGAAAATATATCTGCAAATCTACAAGTAGAAAAATGACTGCTTTTTGCAAGGTAGGAGGGGAGGAGTCATGAATCTGTGGGAAAACGTCGGAAGATAAATGGAGGGGGGAGGGAGCCTCCATAAGTTGGCTACCAGAAAGTGATATAATACTGCAAAACAAAAGCGGAACCCTTAGAAATCTGCTCCAGTGAGAAACATTCCTTTCTGAAAAGGGGTCAGGGGATGAAAAAGACAGAATTCTAGGTGGGTCACTGTGGTCTCGGGATCCCAGGAGACACAGAAAGAACAGGGATGCCTGAACTGATAGAGTGCCCAAGCAGTAGAGCAGGGAAAGTGGTTACGGTCAGCAAGTCCAGGAGGGACTCTCAGCTCCGGTTGCCATAAACCATGAGCCAGGCTGATAGGGAGACCATTTTTTGCCTGAGCACCCAGAAAAGGACTGGAAATTGCCAGCCATTTACCACCCCCGGGGAGGTACAAATTGGCTCCACCCATGACAGAGCAACCGCTCTCAGGATAGCAACAGTCCCTGAAGGACAGTAGGGTGGCACCCAGCCATGACCTGGGAGCAGCAGAGCAGGGAGCCTGCAGGAGCCCACAAACACTCGCATTCCCAAAGACACAAAGTGCAGTGATGCTGATGGGTCACTGGGAATCCCCCAGGAGAATTGCAGTGGGCGAGTCCCATTGGAGTCTGTGGAGCTTGGTGCACACAGAGGCTGCAACCACGACTAGGCAGCAGTTCTTGGGGTGCTGGGGGCCCATTAAAGACAGTAGGGCAACACCCAACCATGACCTGGGAGCAGCAGAGCAGGGTGCGAGGGGAGCCCATGACTGCTCTCAGTCTAAAATACACAGAGCACAGAGACCTCACAGGTCCCAGGGACTCCTCCCAGGGAATTTCAGTCAGTCTGAACTGAGAGTCTGCAGAAGTTGGTGCACACAGAAGGGGAGATGGTTTGAACCAAAAGGTTTATTGAAGAGGGGGCACCACAATCTTGCAGCTCTGGGCTGGAGATCCAGCCACAGCCATTTTTGCTCTGACCCTCTGAAGAAGCGCAGAAAGCCACCAGGGAACAAAAACCACGCAGAGGACCAGCTTACATTAAGCCCATCCCCCTGACAAGGGGTGGGGGAACTACAGCCAGGCAAAGATACCTGAAAAGCAGCACAGCAGGCACCTTTCCCAGAAGACAGACTGGAAGGACAGGTGAATGACAAGCTTATGGATCCCACAAGACTGTAAAACTCAAGGGCCAGGGGAAAAGAGTATATTGAGCTCCAGATGTTTCCTCACAACTCGTTTATCCTTCAGGCTAAAATTTTCCTTTATTTATTTATTTATTTTTTGTCTTCTTAACCTTTTTCCCATTTCAACTAGATTCTTATTTGACCAACTTATGTTTTTAAGACAATTTTTAACTTCTATTTTTTCACATCTACATTTTAAAGACATATGCATCATTCTAGTCCTTTTTTCTCTCTATTCAATTTTATTTTATACAAATATGTTTGCTTTCTTTGCAATTTTGGGATACAGTGTCATTTAATACACAGAACAAAATTCAGTCAGGAACAAGCAGATCACCCTGCTTTGTCCACCCTGTGAGATTATAGTCTCTGTTCTGCCCCACAATTTTTTATATGTATACTTCTGTTGCATTTTGGCTTCGTGTGCTTTTCTGTGGTGGCTTCTGACCACTTCGGATTTTTTCTAGGGTGTATTTTGCTTGGGTCGTGGTTGATATTTTGGACGTGGTTCATTCACGTACCCATCCTTCCCTGGGCAGAATGACTAGAAGGAGGAACTCAAAACAAAGGAAAGAACCAGAGTCAATGTTCTCTGCCACAGAACTAATCGACATGGATGTAAGTAAGATGTCAGAGATGGAATTCAGGATAGCAATACTAAAGTTAATAGCTAGGCTTGAAAAAAGCATAAATGACAATACAGAGTCTCTAAGGGTGCAAATGAGATCTAATAAGGCCGAACTTAAAAATGCTATGAATGAGGGGCTCCTGGGTGGCTCAGATGGTTAAGTGTCTGCCTTCGGCTCAGGTCATGATCTCAGGGTCTTGGGATCAAGCCCTGCATCAGGCTCCCTACTCAGCAGGAAGCCTGCTTCTCTCTCTCCCTCTACTGCTCCTCCCTGCTTGTACTCTCTCACTCTCTCTGTCAAATAAATAAATAAAATCTTTAAAAAAAAATGCTATGAATGAGATGCAGTCTAAATTGCATGATCTAACAACTAAGGTGAATAAGGCAAAAGAGAGAATAAGCGATCTAGAGGACAGGCTGGTGGAAAGGAAGGAAGCTGAGGAAAAGAGAGAAGGGTAACTAATAGCACAGGAAGAAAGGCTTCAAGAGATTAATGATGTCTCGAAATGAACCAATGTCCAGATTATGGGGATCCCAGTGGGGGTGGAGAGAGAGAGAGGGCTAGAAGGTATATTTGAGCAAATCATGGCTGAGAACTTCCCTAATCTAGGGAAGGAAGCAAGCATCCATGTACAAGAGGCAGAGAAGACCCCTCCTAAAATCAATAAAAAAAGATCAACAACCAGACATATAATAGTGAAGCTTGCAAAGCTTAGAGCCCAGGAAGCTATCCTGAGAGCAGCTAGGGAGAGGAGGTTCCTTATGTATGGAGGGAGGAACATCAGAATAACATCAGACCTATCCACAGAAACCTGGCAAGCCAGAAAGTGCTGCCAAGATATATTCAGGGTACTAAATGAAAAGAACATACAGCCAAAAATACTTTATCCAGCAAGGTTGTTATTCAGAATGGAAGGAGAGATAAAGAGCTTCCAGGAGAGACAGAAACTGAAAGAATATTTGACAACCAAGCCAGCCATGCAAGAAATATTAAGGAGAATTCTGTAAGCAAAGAGACACCCCAAGAGTAACACAGAGCAGAAGGAAACAGAGACAATCTACAGAAACAGGGAATTTACAGGCAATACAAAGGCATTAAATTCATATCATTCAATAGTTACTTTAAATGTAAATGGGCTGAATGCTCCAATAAAAAGAGACAGGGTTACAGATAGGATAAAAAAGCAGGACCCATCTATATGCTGTCTACAAGAGACTCATTTTGAACCTAAAGACACCTCCAGATTGAAGGTAAGGGGATGCAGAAAATTTACCATGCCCACAGACCTCAAAAGAAAGCTGGGGTAGCAATCTTCATATCCGACAAATTAGATTTTAAACCAAAGACTGTAGTAAGAGATGTAGAGGGAGACTATATCATCCTTAAAGGGTCTGTCAAACCAGAAGACATAAGAATTGTAAAAATCATTGCCCCCATCTTGGGAGCAGACAATTTTATAAACCAATTAATAACCAAAGTAAGGAAACTTACTGATAATAGTACATTAATAATAAGGGAATTTAAAACCCCACTCACATCAATGGACAGATCAGCGAAACAGAAGATCAACAAAGAAACAAAGGTTTTGAATGACACAGTGAACCAGATGGACTTCCCAGATATATAGAGAACATTCCATCCTAAATCAACAGAACACTCGTTCTCCTCCAGTACACATGGAATATTCTCCAAATAGATCACATACTAGGTAACAAATCACTTCTGAACAGGTACCAAAATAATGAGATTATTCCTTGCATATTTTCAGACCACAATGCTTTGAAACTGGAACTCAATCACAAGAAGAAATGTGAAGGAACTCAAACATTTGGAAGTTAAAGAGCATCCTGCTGGGGCACCTGGGTGGCTCAGTTGGTTAAGCGACTGCCTTCGGCTCAGGTCATGATCCTGGAGTCCCAGGATCGAGTCCCACATTGGGCTCCCTGCTCAGCGGGGGGTCTGCTTCTCCCTCTGACCCTCTTCCCTCTCGTGCTCTCTGTCTCTCATTCTCTCTCTCAAATAAATAAATAAAATCTTTAAAAAAAAAAAAGCATCCTGCTAAAGAATGAATGTGTCAACCAGGGAATTAAAGAACTTAAATGATTCATGTAAACTAATGAAAATGAAAACACATCAGTCCAAAACCTATGGCATACAGCAAACACAGTCCTAAGAGGGAAGCACATAACAATCCAAACCTCTCTTAAAAAATTAGAAAAATAGCAAATACACAAACTAACCTTACACATAAAGGACCTGAAGTAAGACAAAACAAATAAAGCCCAAACCAGGCGGAAGAAGAGAAATAATAAAGATTAGAGCAGAAATCAATGAAATAGAAACGAGAAGGAAAGTAGAACAGATCAACAAAACTGGACGCTGATTCTTTGAAAGAATTAATATGATCGATAAACCTATGGTCAGGCTTATGCAAAAGAAAAGAGAAAGGACCCAGATTAATAAAAGAAAGAATGAAAACAGGAGAGATCAGAGCCAATAAAAATGAAATACAGATAATTGTTAGAACATATTATGAGCAACTACATGCCATCAAATTAGGCAATCTGGAAGAAATACATGCATTCCTGGAAACTCATAAAGTATCAAGATTGAAACAGGAAGAGGTAGAAAACCTGTGCAGAAGAAACCAGTGAAGAAATTGAAGCAGTAATAAAAAGCCTCCTAAAAAACAAGATTCCAGGGCCAGATGGCTTCCCAGGGGAAGTCTACCAAAAATTTAAAGAAATGATACCTATTCAACTTAAGCTGTTTCAAAAAATAGAAATGGGGGATGCCAGGATGGCTCAGTTGGTTAAGCCTTCAGCTCAGATCATGATCTCAGGGTCCTGGGATTCAGCCCCATGTGGGGCTCCCTGCTCAGAGGGAGTCTGCTTCTCTCTCCCCTCTGTCTCTCTTCAAACTCCACTTGTTCTCTCTCTCCCTCTTTCTCATAAATAAATAAATGAATAAATGAATGAATGAATAAATAAATAAATAAATAAATGAATGAATAAATAAATAATAAATAAAATCTTTAAAAAATAGAAATGAAAGGAAAACTTCAAAGCTCCTTCTAAGAGGCCAGCATTACCTGATCCCGAAACCACACAAAGACACCACCAAAAAGGAGAATTACAGACCAATATCTTTGATGAACATGGATGCCAAAACACTCACCAAGATCCTAGCCAATAGGATGCAACAGTACATTAAAAGGATTATTCACCACAAAGAGGTTGTACTTATTCCTGGGGTGCAAGGGTGGTTCAACATCTGCAATCAACATGATAGATCATATTAAGAAAAGAGAAGACAGAAATCATTTGATCCCTTCAACTGATGCAGAAAAAGCATTTGACAAAATAAAGCATCCTTTCCTGATTAAAACACTTCAAATTATAGGTATAGAGGGAACATATCTCAATATCATAAAAGCCATCTAAGAAAAGTCCACAGAGAATATCATTCTCAATGAGGAAAAAATAGAGCTTTTCTGTTAAGGTCAGGAACACAACAGTGATGTCCATTCTCATCACTATTGTTCAACATAGTGCTAGAAGGCCTAGCCTCAGCAATCAGACAACAAAAAGAATTAAAGGCATTCAAATTGGCAAAGAAGAAGTCTAACTCTCTCTCTCTCTTCACAGATAAAAGACTTTATGTGGAAAACCCAAAAGACTTCACCCCTAAATTGCTAGAACTCATACAGCAATTCAGCAATATGGCAGGATACAAAATCAATACACAGAAATCAGTTGCATTTCTATACACTAACAATGTGACTGAAGAAAGAGAAATTAAGGAATTGATCCCATTTACAACTGCACCAGAAAACATAAGATACCTGGGAACAAACTTAACCAAGAGGTAAGGGATCTGTAATGTAGACACTACAGAACACTTATGAAAGTAATTGAGAAGACACAGAGAGATGGAAAAATATTCAATGCCCATGGATTGGAAGAATAAGCACTGTTAAAATGTCTATGCTGCCCAGACCAATCTACATATTCAGTGCAATCCTTATCAAAATACCATCAACATTTTCCACAGAGCTGGAACAAACAATCCTAAAATGTGTATGGAACCAGAAAAGACCCCGAATCACCAGGGGAATGTTGAAAAAGAAAACCAACATTGGGAACATCACAATGACTGACTTCAAGCTATATTACAAAGCTATGATCATCAAGACATCATGGTACTGGAACAAAAACAGACATCAATCAATGGAATAGAATAGAGACCTTAGAAATAGACCCTCAACTCTATGGTCCACTAATCTTTGACAAAGCAAGAAATAATATCCAATGGAAAAAAGACAATCTCTTTGATAAAGAGTGTTGGGAAAATTGGACAGCCATATGCAGAAGAATGAAACTGGGTCATTTTCTTACACCATACACAAAGATAAATTCAAAATGGATGAAAGACCTAAATGTGAGACAGGAATCCAACAAAATCTGAGAGGAGAACACAGGGGGCAACCTCTTTGACCTCGGCCACAGCAACTTCTTGCAAGACATGTCTCTAAAGGCAAGAGAAACAAAAGCAAAAATGAACTATTGGGACTTCATCAACGTAAAAAGCTTCCGCATGGCAGAGGATACAGTCGACCACACTAAAAGGCAAACTAAGTAATAGGAGAAGATATTTGTAAATGACATAACAGATAAAGGCTTCATATCCAAAATCTATAAAATACTTATCAAACTCAACAACAACAACAACAACAAAAACCCCAACAACAACAAATAATCCAGTCAAGAAATGGGCAGAAGACATGAGAAGACACTTCTTCAAAGAAGACACAAAAATGGCCAACAGACACATTAAAAAGTGCTCCATATCACTTGGCATCAGGGAAATTCAAATCAAAACCAGAATGAGACACCACCTCACACCAGTCAGAATGGCTAAAATTAACAGGACCGGAAACAACAAGTGTTGGTGAGGATGTGTAGAAAGGGGAACCCTCTTACACTGTTGGTGGGGATGCAAGCTGGTACAGCCACTCTGGAAAACAGTATGGAGGTTCCTCAGGACGGTAAAAATAGAGCTGCCTTATGACTCAGAAGTTGCACCACTGGCTGCAAAGATACAGATGTAGTGAATAGAAGGGGCACCTGCACCCTAATGTTCATAGCAGCAATGTCCACAATGGCCAAACTGTGGAAGGAGCAGAGATGTCCTTCAGCAGATGAATAGATGAAGAAGATGTGGTTCATATATACAATGGAATATTACTCAGCCATCGGAAAGGATGAATACTTACCATTTACATTGACACGGATAGAACTGGAGGGGATTACGCTAAGTGAAATAAGTCAATCAGATGAAGACAATTATAAGGTTTCACTCATATGTGGAATATAAGAAATAATGCAGAGGACAATAGGGGAATGGACGGAAATTGAGTGGGAAGAAATCACAGAGAGAGACAAATCATGAGGGACTCTTGACTCTGGGAAACAAACTGAGGGTTTTAGATAGGGAGGTGGGTGGGGGAATGGAGTTACTGGGTGATGGGTATTAAGGAGGGCACATGATGTTATGAGCACTGGAGGTTATATGCCACTAAGGAACCATTGAACATTATGTCAGAAACTACAGATGTACTATATGTTGGCTGACTGAATTTAAATTTAAAAAAAAGAATGAGAAGAACCAAGTTGAAGTCATCACACTTCCAAATTTCAAGGTATAGTATAAATGTATAATTTTCAAAACTAGCACTGGCATAAAAACAGATAAATCAATAAAACAGAATTGCAAGCACAGACATAAACCCAATCATAGACAGTAAACTAATATTTGATAAGGAAGGCAAGAATATTCAGTGGAGAAATGACAATACCTTCCAAAAATGTTGATCCAACAGTTGGATATTCAAATATAAAAGAATGATATCATGGGGTACCTGGGTGCTCAGTTGGTTAAGCGGCTGTCTTAGGCTCAGGTCGTGATCCCAGGGTCCTGAGATCCAGCCCTGCATCAGGGTCCTTGCTCAGCAGGGACCCTGCTTCTCCCTCTGCCTGCCATTCTCTCAGCTTGTGCTCTCTCTCTCTCGGTCTCTGATTAATAAATAAATAAAAGCGTTTTTTGTTTTGTTTTGTTTTGTTTTTTCAAGAATGATATTAGGGGGTCCTGGTTGGCTAAGTTGTTTAAGCATATAACTCTTTTTTTAAATTTTATTTTATTATGTTATGTTCATCACCATACAATACATCACCAGTTTCCGATGCAGTGATCCACGATTCGTTGTTTTTGTACAACCCCCAGTGTTCCATGCAGTACATGCCCTCTTTAATACCCACCACTGGGCTAACACATCATCCCACCCTCTCCCCTCTAAAACCCTCAGTTTGTTTCTCAGAGTCCATAGTCTCTCATGCTTCATCTCTCCCTCCGATTTCCCCCCCTTCATTTTTCCCTTCCTTCTCCAAATGTCCTCCATGTTATTCCTTTTCTTCCACAAATAAGTGAAACCATATGAAAATTAACTTTCTCTGCTTGACTTTTTCACTTAGCATAATCTCCTCCAGTTCCACCCATGTTGATGTAAAAGTTGGGTATTCATCCTTTCTGATGGTTGAGTAATATTCCTTTGTATATATGGACCACATCTTCTTTATCCACTCATCTGTTGAAGGGCATCTCAGCTCTTTCCACAGTTTAGCTATTGTGGACATTTCTGCTATGAACATTGGGGTGCATATGGCCCTTCTTTTCACTGTATCTGTCTTTGGGTAAATACCCAGTAGTGCAATTGCTGGGTCATAGGGTAGCTCTATTTTTAATTTTTTGAGGAATCTCCACACTGTTTTCCAAAGTGGCTGTAACCAAATTCCACTGCCACGAAGAGTGTAAGAGGGTTCCCCTTTCGCCAAAACCTCTCCAACATTTGTTGTTTCTTGCCTTGTCAATTTTTGCCATTCTAACTGGTGTAAGGTGGTATCTCAATGTGGTTTTGATTTGAATTTCCCTGATGGCTAATGATGATGAACATTTTTTCATGTGTCTGTTGGCCATTTGTATGCCTTCTTTGGAGAAGTGTCTGTCTATGTCTTCTGCCCATTTTTTGACTTGATTATTGCTTTTTTGGGTGTTGAGTTTGAGGAGTTCTTTATAGATCTTGGATACCAGCCCTATATCTGTAGTGTCATTTGCAAATATCTTCTCCCATTCTGTGGGGTGCCTCTTTGTTTTGTTGACTGTTTCCTTTGCTGTGCAGAAGCTTTTGATCTTGATGAAGTCCCAAAAGTTCATTTTCGCTTTTGTTTCACTAGCTTTTGGAGATGTATCTTGAAAGAAGTTGCTGTGGCCGATGTCCAAGAGGTTACTGCCTAAATACTCCTCTAGGATTTTGATGGATTCCTGTCTCACATTGAGGTCTTTCATCCATTTTGACTTTATCTGTGTGTATGGTGTTAGAGAATGGTTGAGTTTCATTCTTCTGTATATAGCTGTCCAATTTTCTCAGCACCATGAATTGAAGAGACTGTCTTTTTTCCATCGCATATTTTTTCCTGCTTTGTCGAAGATTATTTGACCATAGAGTTGAGGGTCCATATCTGGGTTCTCTATTCTGTTCCATTGGTCTATATGTCTGTTTTTATGCCAGTACCATGCTGTCTTGGTGATCACTGCTTTGTAATATAGCTTGAAATCGGGCAACGTGATGCCCCCAGCTTTGTTTTTCTTTTTCAACATTTCCTTGGCGATTCGGGGTCTTTTCTGATTCCATACAAATTTTAGGATTGTTTGTTCCAGCACTTTGAAAAATGTTTGGAATTTTGATGGGGATGGCATTGAACGTAAAGATTGCTCTGGGTAGCATAGACATTTTAACAATGTTTATTCTTCCAATCCATGAGCATGGAATATTTTTCCATTTTTTTGCATCTTCTTCAATTTCTTTCATGAGTGTTCTGTAGTTCCTAGAGTATAGATCCTTTACCTCTTGGTGTCAGCTCAGTTCATGTTCTCACGGTTGTGGGATGGTGCCCCTTGTAGGGTCTCTCCAAGAGATTCTGCTTGAGATTCCATCTCTCTCCCTCTCTCCACATCCCCGTACTTGCTCACTCTCTCTCAAAATAAATGAGTACATCTTTTAAGAAAAGAATGAAATTAAACCCCTATCTTACAGCACTCACAAAATTAATTCATAATATATTGAAGACTTAAGTGAAAGATCTAAACTATAGAACTCCTAAGAGAAAACATAGGAAAATATCTTTGACATGTGTCTTGGCAGTGATTTTTGGATATGATACCCATAAAACAAGCAACATGAAGACTAAACAAGTTGGGACTACATAAAACTAAAAAAACTTCTGCACAGCAAAGGAAACCATCAACAAAATGAAAAGACAAGCTACAGAATGGAAAGAAATATTTGCAAACCATATATCTGATTATGGGTTAATATCCAAAATAAAGAACTCATAGAACTCAATACCAAAAACTCAATTTAGAAGTTGGCAAAGGGCTTGAATGGACATTTCTCCAAATAAAGTATACAAATGGCCAATAAGTGTAGGAAAAGATGCTTAACACACTAAAATCCTTAGGGAAATGCATAGCAAAACCACAATGAGATGGAACCTCAGACCCATTAGTACAACTCCTATCAAAAGCAAAAGTGTTGCTGAGATTGTAAAGACATTTCTTTGTTTCCATCTTTTGATTCTCATGAATAAGGATGATGTGACATGGGTGTGCAAATGTCTGTTTGAGTGATTGATTTCAATTCTTTGTGTATATACCTAAAGTGGAGTTGCTAAATCATATGGCAATTCTAAGTTTAACTGTTTGAGTAATCAACCATACTGTTTGTCATAGTGGGTGTACTTATGTTCCCACTGGGAAAACAGCACATTTCCAATGTCTACAAATCCGTATTATCAGTTATTTTCGGCTTTTTGAAAAATGTAACATCCATTCTAATGGATGTTAATTGTGTCTCATTGTGTTTTTGTCTTCCACTTAATGATTAGAAATGTAGTTTTTAAAAAAAATATTTTCTTTATTTGTTTGTCAGACAGAGAGAAAGCACAAGTGGGGGAGTGGCAGACAGAGGAAGAAGCAGGCTCCCCACTGAGCAAGGAGCCTGATGTGGGACTCGATCCCAGGACCCTAGGATCATGACCTGAGCTGAAGGCAAACTCTTACCCAACTGAACCACCAAGGTGTCCGATGATGTAGTTTCTTTTTTTTTTATCTGATTGCTATTACTTATTTCTTTACTTAATTTTATTTAAATTCAATTAGCCAACATAGAGTACATCATTAGTTTCAGATATAGTGTTCAATAATTAATGAGTTGCATATAACACACAGTGCTCATCACATCATGTGCCCTCCTTAATGACCCAACACCCAATTACCCCATCCCCCACCCACCTCCCCTCCAGCAACCCTCTGTTTGTTTCCTATAGTTAAGAGTCTCTCATGGTTTTTCTCCCACTCTGATGACTTCCCATTTAGTTTTCCATCCCTTCCCCTATGATCCTCTGCGCTTTTTCTCATATTCGACGTATGAGTGAAACCATATGATAATTGTCTTTCTCTGACTGACTTATTACACACAACATAATACCCTCCAGTTCCATCCACAACTATATAAATGGTAAGTATTCAACCTTTCTAATGTCTGAGTAAGATTCCATTGTATATATATACCACATTTCCTTTATCCAGTCATCTGTTGATGGACATCTTGGCTCTTTCCACACTTGGGCTACTGTGGACTGTTATGAACATTGGGGTGAAGGTGCCCCTTCAGATCAATACATTTGTATCTTTGGGTAAATACCTAGTAGTGCAATTACTGGGTCAGAGGATATATCTATTTTTTAACTTCTTGAGGAACCTCCATACTGTTTTCCAGAGTGGCTGCACCAGCTTAACTCCCACCAACAGTGTAAAAGAGGGTTATCCTTTCTCCACATTCTCACCATCATTTGTTCTTTCCTATATTGTTAATTTTAGCTGTTCTGACTGGTGTGAGGTGGTATCTCTCTGTGGTTTTGATTTGTATTTCCCTGATGTGAAGTAATGTGGAGTATTTTTTTAATGTGTCTGTTGTCCATTTGTATGTCTTCTTTGGAGAAGTGTCTGTTCATGTCTACTGTCCATTACTTGATGGGGTTATTTGGTTTTAGGGTATAGAGTTTGATAAGTTCTTAATAGATCTCGGATACTAACCATTTATCTGATCTCTCATTTGCAAATATCTTCTCCCATTCTGTAGGATTTGTCTTTTAGTTTTGTTGACTATTTCCTTTGCTGTACAAAACCTGTTTCTGTTGATGAAGTCCCAATAGTTCATTTTTGCTTTTGTTTCCCTTGCATTTAGAGACGTGTCTTGCAAGAAGTTGCTGTGGCTGAGGTCAAAGAGGTTTCTCCCTGTGTTCTCTAGGATTTTTGATGGATTACAGTCGCACATTTAGGTCTTTCATCCATTGTGAGTTTATTTTTGTGAATGGTATAAGGAAATGGCCCAGTTTCATTCTTCCACATGTAGCTGTCCAATTTTCCCAACACCCTTTATTGAAGAGACTGTCTTTTTTCCATTGGATATTCTTTCCTGCTTTGTAGAAGTTTAGTGGACCATCGAGTTGAGGGTCCATTTCTGGGGTCTCTAATCTGTTCCATTGATCTATGTGTCTGTTTTTGTGCCAGTACCATACTGTCTTGATGATTACAGGTTTGTAATATTGCTTGAGGTCTGGCATTGTGATGTAACCAGCTGTGGCTTTCTTCAAATTCCTCTGGCTATTCAGGGTCTTTTCTGGTTCCATACAAATTTTAGGATTATTTATTCCAGCTCTGTGAAAAAATGTTGATGATATTTTGGTATGGATTACATTGAATGCATAGATTGCTTTGGGTAGCATAGACATTTAAACAATATTTATTCTTCCAATCAATGAGCATGGAATGTTTTCCCATTTCTTTGTGTCTTCTTCAATTTCTTTCATAAGTATTCTGTGGTTTTTAGAGTACAGATCCTTTACCTCTTTGGTTAGGTTTATTCCTATGTATCTTATGATATTTAGTGCAATTGTAAATGGGATCAATTCCTTAAATTATCTTTCTTCTGTCTCATTGTTACTGTATAGAAATGCAACTGATTTCTGTGCATTGATTTTGTATCCTGCCATGTTGCTGAATTGCTTTATGAGTTCTAGTAATTTTGGGTGACGTCTTTTGGGTTTCCCACATAAAGTATCATGTCATTTGTGAAGAGTGAGAGTTTGACTTCTTTGCCAATGTGAATGTCATTTATTTCTTTTTCTTTTCTAACTGCTGAGTCTAGGACATCTAGTAATATGGTGAGAGTGGCCATCCCTGTCATGTTCCTGACCTCAGGGGAAAAACTCGGTTTCTCCCCTTTGAAAATTACATTTGCTGTGGGCTTTTCACATATGGTGTTTATGAACTAGAGGCATGTTCCCTCTCTCCCCATACTGTGGAGAGTTTTAATAAAGAATGGTGGATTTTGTCAAATGTTTAAAATTGAGAGGATTGAAGAAAGGATCTCCTTTCTTTTATTACTGTAATGTATCACGTTGATTGATTTGCCAATGTTGAACCACCTTTGCAGCCCAGGAATAAATCCACTTGGTCATGGTGAATAATCATTTTAAAATACTGTTCCTAGGGCGCCTGGGTGGCTCAGTTGGTTAAGCGACTGCCTTCGGCTCAGCTCATGATCCTGGAATCCCGGGATCGAGTCCCGCATCGGGCTCCCTGCTCAGCAGGGAGTCTGCTTCTCCCTCTCCCGCTCCCCCCTCTTGTGCTCTTTCTCTCTCTCACTTTCTCTCTCAAATAAATAAATAAAATCTTTAAAAAATAAAATAAAATAAAATAAAATACTGTTCCTAAATAAATAAATAAATACTGTTGGTTCAGGTAGAAAGATAAGCTAAATGCTTCAATATGTTTACAAATGAATATTTTATCACGTTTCTGTAAGTCATATCTTAAGAGAAAGTTTCCTTAGGTGTGTGGGATGGAGGACCACCCTACCCTAGGTGGCCCCAGCCCTAAGCGTGTGCATTGGAGGAACAAACTGCCCTAGGCATGTGCGCTGGGGGACCACACTGTCCTAGGCGGTCCCCTGCCCTAGGTGTGTAGTGTGGGTTGTGTGGGGTTGTTGTCTTTATGATAATCACCTGTGACCAACAAAGAATAACCAGCCCCTAAAAAGGAAGTAAGCCACTGAAGGTGTTATCAATAGAGATTTTAAAAGGATTTTAAGTTCCCTGGTTAGCTTTCTATAGAAGACCAACCCTAAAGGCCCTCTTGGCAAGCCTGTTGGGACCCCTCTCACTCTTGAAGAGCTTTTTCTGTATCTTCACTTAATAAACTTCTTTCGCTTTACTCATAAATAAATAAATAAATAAATAAATAAATAAAGTACTGTTGGATCCTATTGGCTAGTATCTTGGTGAAAGACTCCTATAATCTCAAAGAAAGAAACCAACAGGTGTTGGCAAGAATATGGAGCAGTTGGAACCCTTGTACTTTGCTAGTGGAAATGTAACATGGTGCTGCAGATGCTGTAGAAAACAGTTTGGCAGTTTCTGAACAAGTTAAATCAAAATTACCATACGACCCAGCAATTCCATGGCTGCGTTTATGCATACAATAATCAAGAACTGTTATACAAACAAATACTTATATGTCACTTTTCAGAGCAGCACTATTCATAATAGCCAAATGGTAGAAATAACCTGAAAGTTCATCAATGGAGGAATGGATAACCAAATTGGTTATCCACATGGTATACACATTCAGTGGAATATACTTTAGCCAAAAACATTTATTGAAATACTGATACTTGCAACAACATGGATAAATGCCCAAAACATTTTGCTAGCTGAGGGAAGTGAGATACGAAAGTCCCCATATTGTATGATCCCATTAGAGGAAATATCTGAAACAGGTGAATCTATCAGGACAGAAAACATTCTTTTTTTTTTGCAGGTGCTGGGCGTGAGTGAGAATGGAGACTGATTGGAGACTGAATGGAGAGGTTTGTTTTGTTGTTGTTGTTGTGGTTTTTCTCAGAAGTTTGAAAACATTTTAGAACTAGATAAAGGAGGTGTTGCACAGCATTGAGAAAGTGGTAAATAAAGTTGGTAGAATAGTTATTGCTACAATTTATAGTGAAAAAATGAAAATATTTTAAAAATTAAAATACTGAATCACTTCTATATTATTGTTGTTGCTGCTATATAAAATGTGGATAAGATGCACTAGGCCTAAGAAAGGGATTTGCAAAACTGTAGATAGTCATATTGTGGATGGGATCATGGCAGTATTCTTTTTTTAATGTTTTTTAATGTCGGTGGTATATCACATTTTTAATAATAAATAATAAAAAAATGGAAGAAAACTTCCTAAATTTGATGAAAACATTAATCCAGACAGCCAAGACACACAACAAATTTCAAGTGGGATATACTCAGACAGACCCACAACAAAGCACATCATAATCAGATTGTTGTTGCAAATGAAAGACAAAGAGGTAATCTTTAAAACAGCAATATACAAGTAATTCATCATGTACAAGGGTATCCACAATAAGACTGTCAGCTGTTTCTACATCAGAAACTATGGAAATGAGAAGGCAGTGGAATGAAGTATTCAAAGAATTGAAAGAAAAACACTGTTGAGCAAGAATTCTATAAACTATTTTTTAAAGAAATTACGGAAAACATAAGACATTCCCAGAAAAAAACGAAAAGTAAGAAAATGCTGGTAGTAAACCTACCATGTGAGAAATAGCAAAGGGAGTTAGTTAATCAGTCTGAAATGAAAAGGTAGTAGATGGTAAAATGAATCCACATTAATCGATGAGTAACACCAATAGAGGTAATTTTATAACAAAATACAAAGAAATAGTAATATGCACACATTTTTTGTCTTTAACCTGTTTTTCACCATCTGATTTAAAAGGTATTGACACAGGGGCGCTTGGGTGGCTCAGTCGATCTAGCATCTGACTCTTGGTTTTGGCTCAGGTCATGCATGATCTCATGGGTTGTGGGATCGAGCCCCACATTGGGCTCCACTCATAGCAGGGAGTCTGTATGAAGGTTCTCTCCCTCTGCCCTCCCCCCCACTTGCATTTTCTCTCTCTTTCTCTCTCTCTTTCCCCCTGGTAATCAATCAGTCAGTCAATCAATCTTTAAAACATAAAAGACATCGGCATAAAGCAATAAGGATAATCTCTATGAAAGGGCATAGGGTTTAAAGATATAATTTGTGTGGCAATAATATATAAAAGGAGGGGGGAATATGGAGCTATATAGGAACAATGCTGACTTTAAACATTAAAATCAGATTGCTATTAATCTAAACTAAATCCTTATAAGTTTAGATGTTAATTGTAATCCCCATGGAAACCACGAAGCAAATAACTAAAATATATATATATATATAAAAAGATACATGGCAAGAATAATAAAATGCATCCATGCATTTAATGGCTCAAGTAAGCTTGAATGAAGCCTTCAAAGTACGATCTTCTTTTGTCCTTTTCTGTTTCTTCAATTTTTCTTTTTTATACTTTCTGCTTCATTTTTAAAATTTTTTTATTGTTATGTTAATCAGCATACATTACATCATTAGTTTTAGATGTAGTGTTCCATGATTCATTGATTGTGCATAACACCCAGTGCTCCATGCAGAACGTGCCCTCTTTAATACCCATCACCAGGCTAACCCATCTTCCCACCCCCCTCCCCTCTAGAACCCTCAGTTTGTTTTTCAGAGTTCATCGTCTCCCATGTTTCACCTCCCCCTCCGATTTCCCCCCTTCATTCTTCCCCTCCTGCTATCTTCTTTTTTTTTTCTTAACATATATTACATTGTTTCAGAGGTACAGATCTGAAATTCAACAGTCTTGCACAATTCACAGTGCTTACCAGAGCACATACCCTCCCCAGTGTCTATCACCCAGTCACCCCATCCCTCCCACCCCACCCCCCACTCCAGCAACCCTCAGTTTGTTTCCTGAGATTAAGAATTCCTCATATCAGTGAGGTCATATGATGCATGTCTTTCTCTGTTTGACTTACTTCGCTCAGCATAATACTCATGGAAACTAAATAAAATGAATAACTTATTGTCTTAACTAATGGAATCATATTTCTTGATGTTTACTGCTATTAGTAGTATTAAGTCAGTATTACTATTCTCTCTCCTGTGTCACAGGTTGTGGAGATGTGTCATCAGATGGTCACTATCCTGAGGCTGCTAAGAATCTAATAAGAACAAAAAGGCAAATTCCATGAGAAGTTAACAAAAAAGCCAAAATAATACGGGATAAATACCAAGTATGCCATCTAGAAAATGTAGTGTCAAAGAACTTAACATATTTACATCCTTACTCATTGAAGATGTAAAATATAATTATGCCTATAAAACATCAATCCACATTCTGTTAATGATTTCACAGCTTAATCAATTTCTTAGTGATTGCTGGGGTTTGTTTTGTTTTGTTTTACTGTTTTGCACTTTACCTATGTGACTGCTGAAATCATTTATGCCACCTCTGTGTTAGGCAGCAGTTTATGAAAATAGCTATGGAAAAACATATGTACACTTCATCGTGCCTGGTAGTTTTGCAATTTATAGCCCTTGTAAACTAAGCATCCAAATGGTATCTTGATATCCTTTATAATAATAAACCAAACACTGTTACAAAAAAAAAAAAAGATACATGGCAAGAACATCGAAGTGGTACTTCAGAAAAAAAAAATACTTAAATAGAAACAAAGCAGCAATTGAGGAATAGAGCAACAACAGAGATCAAAAGACATACAGAAAACAAAGCAAAAATCCTAGAAGAAAACATAGGCAGTAAGGTCTCAGACATCAGCTGAGGCAACATTTTTCTGGATATGTGTCCTGAGGCCAGGGAAACCACAACAAAAATAAACCACTGGAACTACATCAAAATAAAAAGCTTCTGCACATCAAAGGAAACAATCAACAAAACTAAAAAGCAACCTAGGAAATGGGAGAAGATATTTGCAAATGATGTATCTGATAAAGGGTTAGTACCCAAAATACATGAAGAACTTCTACAACTCAACACCCAAAAAAACAAATAATCTGATTTAAAGATGGGCAAAAGAAATGAACAGACATTTCTCCAAAGAAGACATCCAGATTGCCAACAGACACATGAAAAGATGTTAATCATCACTTGCCATCAAGCAAGTACAAAAATCAGAGAAAGACAATTACCATATACTTTCACTCATATGTGGAACATAAGGATTAGCACGGAGGACATTAGGGGAAGGAAGGGAAAACTGAAGGGGGGAAATCAGAGAGGGAGACAAACCATAAGAGACTATGGACTCTGGGAAACAAACTGAGGGTTTCAGAGGGGAGGGGGTGAGCATATGGGGTAGCCGGGTGATGGGTATTAAGGGAGGGCACGTGTTGTAATGAGCACTGGCTGTTATATGCAACTAATGAATCACTGAATGCTACATCAAAAACTAATGATGTACTGTATGGTGGCTAAATTAACATAAAAAAAAGCAAGTGCAAAAATCAAAGCTACAATATCACCTCACACCTGTCAGAATGGCTAAAATCAAAGCACAGAAAAAAAGTGTTGGTGAGGATATAGAGGAAAAGAAACACTCGTGCACTGTTGGTGGGAATGCAAACTGGTTGAGCCACTTTGGAAAACAGTACAGAGGTTCCTCAAAAAAGTTAGAAATAGAACTACCCTATGATCCAAGAATCACACCACTGTATATTTACCCAAAAATACAAAAACACTAATTCAAAAGGATACATACACCCCTACATTTGTAGCAGCATTATTTACAATAGCCAAATTACAGAAGCAGCCCAGGTGTCCATCGATAGATGAATGGATAACGAAGATATGCCATATAGACATAATCAGATATTGTTCAGCCACAAAAAAAAAAAAAAAGAAAGAAATCTTGCCATATGTAACAACATGGATGGAGTTAGAGAGTAAAATGCTAAGTGAAATAAGTCAGTCAGAAAATGAGAAATACTATATGATTTCACTCATGTGTGGAATTTAAGAAACAAAACAAATTATCTAGGGGAGAGAGAGAGAGAGAGAGTGAGAGCGAGAGGCCAAGAAACAGACTCCTAGCTATTGAGAACAAACTGATGGTTACTAGAGGGGAGGTGGGTGGAGGGATGGGTGAAATAGGTGATGGGGATTAAGGAGTGCCCTTGTCGTGATAAGCACTGGGTGATATGTGGAATTTTTGAATTACTATATTGTACACCTAAAACTAACATAACACTGTAGTTTAACTAACTGGAATTAAAATAAAAACTTACAGGGGCACCTGGGTGGCTCAGTTGGTTTAGCATCTGTCTTTGGCTCAGGCCATGATCTCAGGGTCCTGGGATTGAGCCCCACATTGGGCTCTCTGCTCAGCAGGGAGTCTGCTTCTCCCTCTCACTCTCCCTCTGTGCTGTCTCTCTCTCTCTCTTTCTCTCAAATAAATAAAATCATGAGCACTGGGTGTTATACACAACTAATGAATCGTTGAACATTATATCAAAAACTAATGTTGGCTAATTGAATTTAAATAAAAAAATAAAATAAAAACTTACAAATGAAGGAAAATGACAATGAAAACAAATAGGCACTATGAAGGGGTAGTAGTCCCATCAAATATTAAAACAAATTCTAAAGCTAAAATAAATAAACCAGTATGATATTGACTTGAGAATTGTTAGATAGATCAATCAAAAAGAATAAATCATGATACGTGATGAGGGTTACTTCATTAATCAGAAACAGAAAAAAAAAAGCCCAGCTTTTTGAACATATGGTGTGACTGAGAGTTTGTCAATTGTTTCTTTTTTAAAGATTTGATTGATTGATTGATTTTTAATTTTTATTTTTTTAAAGATTTATTTATTTGACAGAGAAAGACAGAGCGAGAGAGGGAACAAAAGCAGGGGGAATGGGAGAGGGAGAAGCAGGCTTCCCGCCCAGCAGGGAGCGCGATGCAGGGCTCGATCCCAGGACCTGAGCCGAAGGCAGATGCTTAACGACTGAGCCACCCAGGCGCCCCTAATTTATTTATTTTGGAGAAAGAGAGAGTGCAGGGGGAGGAAATGGAGGGGGGAGGGGCAGAGGCGGAGGGAGAGGGAGAGAGAGAATCTCAAACAGACTGCACACTGAGCATGCAGGCCCTCTGATGCAGGGCTTGATCTCACAACCCTGGGATCATGACCTGCCCCAAAACCAAGAGTTGGTTTCTTAACCGACTGAGCCACCCAGGTGGCCCTGTCAATTGTTTCACAAAATAATTCTGGAGCAATTCATATTGTGCCCATGAAGAAATTCCAGAAAGATTCAATAGTTCAGTAGATCAAGTCATAAGAAGTTAGAGAAATGTAGGTATTTCTCTAATTTCTTTATGAAGAAAGATTTTCTAGGAATAAAAGAAATAGAAAAAAAAGCACAAGGAGAAAGAATAGTTTAAATCACAAATAACATAAAACATGTTTTATGCCTTTTTAATATAAATTTGAAAGAGTCAAAATGGCAAAGGAATAAGCTGACTATATACTGTCTTCAAGAAACACACTCAAAGACACAAGTTTTTCTTTTTAATTTTATTTTATTATGTTATGTTAATCACCATACATAATATCATTAGTTTTTGAGGTAGTGTTCATGTTTCATTGTTTGTGTATAACGCCCAGTGCTCCATCCAATACATGCTCTCTTTAACACCCATCACCAGGCTAACCCATCCCCCATCCCCCTCCCCTCTAGAACCTTCAGTTTGTTTCACAGAGTCCATAGTCTCTCATGGTTCATCTCCCCCTCCGATTTCCCCCTCTTCATTTTTCCCTTCCTACTATCTTCTTTTTTTTTTTTAACATATAATGTATTATTTGTTTCAGAGGTACAGGTCTGTGATTCATCAGTCTTACACAATTCAGTGTTCACCATAGCACATACACTCCCCAATGTCCATCACCCAGCCACCCCATCCCTCCCAACCCCCACCACTCCAGCAACCCTCAGTTTGTTTCCTGAGATTAAGAATTCCTCATATCAGTGAGATCATATGATACATGTCTTTCTCTGATTGACTTATCTCGCTCAGCATAATACCCTCTAGTTCCATCCACATCATTGCAAATGGCACAAGAAGTTTTAAAAGAAAAAGTGAAGAAATATATACCATGCAAATAGCCAGTGGAATTGGGCCGGAGTGGCTATACTAATAACACACACACAAAAAAAGACTTTCAAACAAAAATTGTCACTAGAAACAAGGGAATTTTATAATGATAAAAATGGTCAATCGATTGGTGAGATATAACCATTACAACCATATATGGACCATACAGCAGACCTCTAAATATGTGAAGCAAAAACTAACAGAAGTGATGAGAGTAATGGACGATTCAATAGTAATAGTTGGAGACTTTATTACCTAACTTTCAATAATGGATAGAACAACTAGACAGAAGATCAACAAACACATAGAAGACTTGAACAACATTATGAACAAACTGTACCCAGCAGATATCAATAGAACACTCTACCCAACAAATAGCTGCATACACATTAATTTCAAGTGCACAGGAAACATTCTCCAGGATAGATCATGCACTGAGTCATAAGAGGAGTCTTAATTAATTTAAAATTTTCAAAATTATACAAAGTGTGTTCTCCAACCTAAATGAATGAAATTAGAAATAAATAATACAAGGGAATTTGGGGAGTTCACAAATAGGTGGAAATCAAAAAACAATCTTAAAGGGACAACAGGGAAAGAAGAAACCACAAGAGAAATCAGAAAACACTTTGAGATCAACGAAAACATAATCACAACCTATCAAAACTTAAGTGAAGCAGTGAAAGCAGTGCTTAGAAGAAATTTATAGCTGCAATCACCTATAGTACAAAAAGACCTTAAATCAATAAGTTAAACTTTCACCTTAAGAAACTAAAAAAGAGGACTAACCTGAATGCAAGGCAAGCAGGAAGAAAGAAATTAAAAAATAATAATAATTAGAGTGGAGAGAGATAGAAAATTAAAGAACAATACAAAAAATTAACATAACCAATATCTGGTCCTTTGAAAAGATCAGCAAAATTGACAAATCATTAACTAATCTGACCAAAAAGAAAAAAAAAAAAAAGAGAAAAAATAGAGTAGACTTAAAATCAGTAATGAAAGATGGGACATTACTGCCAACCTTAGAAAAATAGAAAGCATTGTAAGGGAATACTATGAAAAGATGTATGTTAACAATGAGATAACCTAAACAAAATGGACAAGTTCCTAGAGAGCCCTGAAGCATCAAAATTGGCTAAGAAGAATAAACAGACAACCCACATGGAACAAGGAAATAGCTTCTATTAGAAATTTTTAAAAGCCCTTAAGGAGGGCACGTGTTGTGATGAGCACTGGGTGTGATATGCAACTAATGAATCGTTGAACACTACATCAAAAACTAATGATGTACTATATGTTGGCTAACTGAACATAATAGTAAAAAAAAAAGAAATTTTAACAAGTCCAGGATTAGATGGCTTCACTGATGAATTCTGTCAAACATTTGAAGAATAAACACCAACCCTTCACAAGCTATTTCATTATATGAGACCAGTATTACCATGATACCAAAACATCATGACAGAAATCCTCGAGAAAATACTAGCAGTCTGAATCTACCAAGTGTAAAAGGGTTTATATACTATGATCAAGTGGGAGTTATTCCAAGAATCCAAGGTTGCCTCAACATACTAAAATCTATCAGGTTATTACACCACATTAATAAAATAAACAACAAAACCACAGGATCCCCTCAATAGGTGCAGAAAAAGCATTTCACAACACCCAACACCGTTTCATGATAAAAGGAAAACACTGAAAAAAACCTTAAAAAATTAGAAGGAACTTCATCAGCCTGATAAAGGGCATGTAAGAAAAGCCCAGAGCTAATACCATCCATACTTAGTAGTGTTAGGCTGAAATCTTTTCACCTAAGGTCAGGAAAAAAGACAACGTCTGTTCTTACCACTCCTATTCAACATGGTACTAGAGGTTCTAGGCAGGAGAAATAGAAAAGAAAAATAAACAAAAGTCATCCAGATTGGAAAGAAGTAAATGAAACTATTTTTTGTTTGTTTGTTTACGGATGATATGATCTTGTATGCAGTGAACCCAAAAGAATCCCACAAAAGGAAAAAACAAAACAAAACAGAACAATTTACAAGTTGGCAAGGTTACAGGATACAAGACCCGTAAATAAAATTCATGTGCACTTCTATACTTCTTAAAGACAATTCCAGTAGTTTGCTCATGTCTCTGTTCTCTGCTCAGTTCTGTTCCAGAAGAGCAGCCACTCTGAGAGCACATGGTGGTTTAAGCCTATTGTGGGTCACAGAGAAAAGCTGCTACAAGGATGTCTGCCCTTTGCCCACAAAATACTTAGGGCTAAATTTAATAATAGAGGTACAAGGATTTGTACACTGAAGGCTACAAAATATCATTGAAAGAAATTAAGGACTTGTATATGTGAAAAGACATTCTCTGCCGGGAACCAGAAGACATAATATGATTAAGATGACAATACTCAAAGAGAGAGTTAAGATGGAGGAGTAATAGGGAGAACCTGAGCTTTCCTCATCCCTCAAACACAGCTAGATCAACATCCAACTATTTGGAACAACTAGGAATATGATCTGAGAATTAGGAAAGCAATCTGCACAGTTGGAGGTAGAGAATGTGGCAGATTCAAGATTCAGGGCCATGAATCCAGGGAGAGGAAAGCTGTGGGGCCTCAAAGGGGAGGGTACCCTTTTTGTGGAGCAAAATCAGGGAGAAGGAGAGAGGGAGAGAGTGCAGAAGGTAAGGATTGCACAAAAGCCTCAGTGAAGAGATCCCCTCAGTCGTGCCGGGAGAGATCACTCCTCCTCCTGGAGTACTTTTGGAAGAGCGTACTTTGTCTCTCCAAGGACAAAAGGGCAGATGGGAGCCAATGAGAGGCGCTCAACAGCAGGGACAGAGGTGTGTGCAAAGGACAGATAGCCTTGTAGCAGCTTTTCCCTGTGAGCCAAAATAGGCTTCAACCACTACAGAACTGAGCAGAGAAAAGAGATACGGGCAGACTACAGATAACCTGGCTGCCGCTTTCTGTTGTCTGCCACAATAGATTCAAGCTTCCGTGTGACTGCTTTTCCGGGACAGAATGGAGGGGTAGGGGAGTAGGGGACTGAGTCGTGTCAGATGGCAGATAACCTTGTTGAAGCTTTTCCCTTGTGCATCTCAATAAACTCTAGGCTCCATGCCCAAACTGCAACTGCTTTTCTGGGAGAGGATGGTGCCGGGCGCTCAAGGAGGCTCTCCTCCCAGAGCGGGGACTGGGATCGCTCCTTGCCGGGCCCTTTAAAACTTGGAGTTTTGAATCCCAGCCATTGGCCAGAGGTAAAATATAGATCTGTGGCACTGGGCATGCTGGGGGCCTGGGAACAGACAGGTTAAGGACAAGGAACTGACAAAAGCCTGGGACATAGGAGAATGTTCGATTTTCTGTGAGGATCTCCTGACCAGTAGTGGCCAAGAGTTCCCCTCCCCAGGGACAAGAAGGTGGGGTGATGTCACATTCTCTCTCTTCTATCTCCCCAACCCCCACTCCCCATTCTCCCCCCTCCAACATGTACCAAATCTACTGATTAAAGAATACTTCAGAACGTGAGCTTCTGGTAGATATAGGGTCAGGCTTGCGTCTTGTTCTTCTTTTTTTTTTTCTTTTCATTTTCTTAATTTTTAAAATTTTTACAATTTTATTTTTCTATTCCTTTTTTTTGTACATATATATTTACTGTTTTTGGATCTTATTATAACATATCTTTTTTTTTAATGTTACATTAGTCACCTTACAGTACATCATTAACTTTCGATGTAGAGTTCCACGATTCATTATTTCCATGTAACACCCAGTGCTCATCTTTCTATTTCTTTTTTTTTATATTTTATCATATATATATATATTTCTTTTTTTCCTCTATCTTTTTTTGGCATCAGGTTTATAACTTTTTGTTCATTTGTGGATTGTTTCTTTCTCTTATTTTATGGATCATTCTTCTCATTTTTCTTTTCTATTTAATGTCTTTCCGTACTTTTTTTTTTCTTTCCTTCTTATTCTTTCTAAACAGGCTTATAGTTTTTTTGTTTGTCTGTTTACATTTTTGTTCCTTTTCTTTTTCTCTTGTCTTGCATCACTTTTTATTGTCCTTCTTCTTTTTCTTTTTTTTTTTTTTTATTTTCCAGGCTTATCTTAACAAATTAAAGCACACCTAGTTTAAAGGTCCAAACAACCCCTAAAAAAAGCAAGGAAGGACACAGTAGAGGATGGACCAGTGGGAAAGAGCAGCCAAAATGCACCAGCAGACTGTACACAGCATACATCAGGAACACTTTTTGAAGTTGTTGTTGTTGATGTTGTTTTCACTGTTGTTTTTATTTTTGTTTTCTTTCTCTTTCTTCTTTTCTTTTCTGGACAAAATATCAAAATAGAGGAATTCAGCCCAAAAGAAAGAACTGGAGGTTGTACTCACAACCAGGGATTGAATCAATACAGATATAAGTAAGATGTCTGAACCAAAATTTAAAACAATTATAAAGATACTAGCAGGGCTTAGGGGGAAAAAAAAGCATAGGAGACACTAGAGAATCCCTTGCTGGAGAAATAAAAGAACTAAAATCTACTCAGGCCAAAATTAAAAATGCTATAACCAAGATACAGTCCCAAGTGGAGGCCATAAAAATGAGGAAAAACAATGCAGAAGAGCAAATTGATGATCTAGAAGATAAAATTATGGAATATAATGAAGCTGCAAAGAAGAGGGAAATAAAACTATTAGATCATGAAGGTAGAATTAAGGAACTCAGTGATTCCATGAAGTGAAATAATATCCATATTATAGAAGTCCTTGAAGAAGAAGAGTGGGAACAAGGGGCAGAAGGTTTATTTGAACAAATTGTAGCTGAAAACTTCCCTAATCTGGGGGAGGAAACAGAAATTAAGGTCCAAGAAGCACAGGGAACTCCCTGAAAAACCAACACTACTAGGGCAACACCTCAACATATTATCGTGAAGCTTGAAAATTACAAATATAAAGAGAAAATCCTGAAAGCATCTGGGGACAAGAGGTCCTTAACCTACATAGATAGACACATAAAGCTGGCAGTAGATCTGCCTACAGAGACATGGCAGGCAAAGAAGGATTGGTATGATATATTCAATGTGCTAAATGGGAAAAACATGCAGGCAAGGATACTTTATCCAGCAAGGCTGTCATTCAGAAAGAAGGAGAGATAAAGAGTTCCCAAGACAAACAAAGCTAAAGGAATTCATGAACACTAAACCAGGCCCACAAGCAATATTAAAGGGGACCCTAAGAGCGGAGACAGAGACCAAAAGTAACAAAGACCAGAAAGGAACAGAGACCAACTACAGGAACAGTGACTTTACAGGCAATATGATGGCACTAAATTCATATCTTTCGATAATTACTCTAAATGTAAAGGGGCAAAATGATCCAATCAAAAGGCAAAGGTCATCAGAATGTATTTAAAAAAAAGACCCATTGATACGCTGCTTACAAGAGACTCGTTTGAACACTAAGACACCTCCAGATTGACAGTGAGGGGGTGGAGAAAAATTTATCTTGCTAATGGACATCAAAAGAAAACTAGAGTAGCCATCCACATAACAGACAAACTAAATTTTAAACCAATGACTGTAATAAGGGACAAAGAAGGACACTATATCAAAATAAAGGGATCTATCCAACAAGAAGATCTGACGTTTGTAAATATTTATGCCCCTAAGTTGGGAGCAGCCAAATATATCAATCAATTAATAACAAAATTAAAGAAACATATTGATAATAACACAATAATAGTAGGGGACATTAACACCATGCTCACAGCAATGGACAGATCATCTAAGCAGAAGATCAACAAGGAAACAAGGGCTTTGAATGCTACACTGGACCAGATGGACATCACAGATATATTGAGAGCATTTCATCCTAGAGCAGCAAATACACATTCTTTCCGAGTGCACATGGAACATTCTCCAGAATAGATCAAATACTGGGTCACAAATCAGATCTCAACCAATACAAAAAGACTGAGACCATACCATGTATATTTTGAGACCACAATGCCGTGAAACTTGAAATCAACTACAATAAGAAATTTGGAAGGAACACAAATACTAGGAGGTTAAAGAACATCCTACTAAAGAATGATAGGGTCAAACTGGGAATTAAATAAAAAATTTAAAAAAAATACAAGGACGCAAATGAAAATGAAAACATGAGAGCTGAAACCTTTTGGGATGCAACAGAGGCAGTCCTAAGAAGAAAGTAGATAGCAACACAGGCCTTCCTCAAGAAACAAGAAAAGTCTCAAATACACAACCTAAATTTACACCTACAGGAGCTGGAGAGAAAAAAAAGAGAGAGAGAGAGAGCAAATAAATACTAAATCCAGCAGGAGAAATGAAATAATAAACATGAGAGCAGGAATGAATGATATAGAAAGTAAAAATAATAATAATAATAAAGCAGTAGAACAGATCAATGGAACTAGAAGCTGGGTCTTTGAAATGATTAAAAAGATTGATAAACCCCTAGCCAGACATATCAAAAAGAAAAGACAAAGGACCCAAATAAATAAAATCATGAATGACACAGGAGAGATCACAACCAGTACCAAGGAAATACAAACAATTATAAGAGACTATTATAAGCAATTATATGTCAAGAAATTAGGCAATCTGGAAGAAACTGTTGCATTCCAGGAAACATATAAACTCCCAAAACTGAAACAGGAAGAAATAGAAAACCTGAACAGACCCATTGCCAGCAAGGAATTTGAATCAGTAATCACAAATCGCCCAACAAACAAGCATCCAGGACCAGGTGGCTTCCCAGGGGAATTCTACCAAACAATCAAAGAATTAATACTTATTCTTCTCAAATTTTTCCCAACAATAGAAATGGAAGGAAAACTTCCAAACTCATTCTACAAGGCCAGTATTACATTGATCCCCAAACGAGGCAAACACCCCACTAGAAGGAAAATTACAGACCAATATCCCTGATGAACATGATTGCAAAAATTCTCACCAAGATCCTAGCTAATAGGATCCAACAGTATTACATTAAAAGGATTATTCACCATGGCCAAGTGGGATTTATTCCTGGGCTGCAGGGGTGGTTCAACATTCACAAATCAATCACCATGATACACCACATTAATAAAAGAAAGGATAAGAACCATATGATCCTCTCAAATGTTGGAGAAAAAAAAGCATTTGACAAAATACAAAATCCTTTCTTGATAAGACCCCTCCACCATATAGTGATAGAGGCAACATACCTCCACATCATAAAAGCCATATACAAAAGATCCACAGTGAATATCATCCTAAATGGGGAAAAAACTGAGAGCTTTCCCCCCAAGGTCAGGAACACGACAGGGATGCCCACCTTCACCACTGTTGTTCAACACAGTACTGGAAGTCCTAGCCTCAGCAATCAGAAAACAGAAAGCAATAAAAGACATGCAAATTGGAAAAGAAGAACCTAAATTTTCACTCTTTGCAGATGACTTGATACTCTATGTAGAAAACCTGAAAGACTCCACCCAAAAATTTGCTAGAACTGACGCAGGAATTCAGCAAAGTCACAGGTTATAAAATCAATGCACAGAAGTCTGTTGCATTTCTATACACTAACAATGAAGCAGCAGAAAGAGAAATCAAGTAATCGATCCCATTTACAATTGCACCAAAAACCATAAGATACCAAGGAATAAACCTAACCAAGGAGGTAAAGGATCTGTGCTCTGAAAACTATACATACTTATGAAAGAAACTGAGGGAGACACGAAGAAATGGAAAAACATTCCATGCTCATGGATTGGAAGAACAAATATTGTTAAAATGTCTACTCTACCCAAAGACATCTACACTTTCCATGCAATCCCTATCAAAATACCATCAGCATTTTTCACAGAGCTGGAACACATAGTCCTAAAATTTGTATGGAACCAGAAAAGACCCTGAATCTCCAAAGAAATGTTGAAAGATGGGGCTCCTGGGTGGCTCAGTCCATTGAGCATCTGACTTCAGCTTGGGCCATGATCCCAGGGGCCTGAGATTGAGCCCCAATTGGGCTCCTTACTCAGTGGGGAGCCTGCTTCTCCCTCTCCCTCTGCCATTCCCCTTCTTGTGCTCTCTCATTCTCTCTATGACTCCGTAAAATAAATAAAATCTTAAAAAAAGAAAGGTTGAAAAAGGAAATCAAAGCTGGGGTCATCACAATTCTGGACTTCCAGCTATATTACAATGCTGTAATCATCAGGACAATATGGTACTGGTACAAAAACAGACACATAGGTCAATGGAACAGAATAGAGACCCCAGAAATGGACCATGAACTCTATGGTCAACTAATCTTCGACAAAGCAGGAAGGAGTATCCAATGGGAAAAAGAGAGTCTCTTCAAGAAATAGTGCTGGGAAAATTGGACAGCTACATGAAGAAGAATGAAACTGAACCACTTTCTTACAGCATACACAAAAATAAACTCAAGTTGGATAAAAGACCTAAATGTGAGACAGGAATCCATCAGAATCCTAGAGGAAAACACAGGTAGCAACCCCTTTGACCTTGGGCACAGGAACTTCTTGCTAGACACATCTCCAAAAGCAATGGAATCAAAAGAAAACAGCAACAACAACAAAAATGAACCATTGCAATTTCATTTGGATAAAAAATCTTTTGCACAGCCCCGGAAACAGTCACCAAAGCTAAAAGGCAGCTTACAGAATGGGAGTAGATATTCATAAATGACATATCAGATAGAGGGGTAGTGTCCAAATTCTTTAAGGAACTTATCAAACTCAACACCCCCTCAACAACAGCAACAACAAAATCCAGTCAAGAAATGTGCAGAACACATAGAGGAATATTTCTTCAAAGAAGACCTACAAATGGCTAGCAGACACATGAATAAATGTTCAACATCATTCCACATCGGGGAAATACAAATCAAAACGCAATAAGATACCAACTCACACCAGTCAGAATGGCTAAAATGAACAACTCAGGAAACAACAAGTGTTAGTGAGGATGTGGAGAAAAGCGAACCCTCTTACACTGTTGGTGAGAATGCAAACTGGTATAGCCACTCTGGAAAACAGTATGGAGGTTCCTCAAAAGTTAAAAAGAGAACTACCCTAAGATCCAGCAATTGCACTACTAGATATTTATCCAAAGGATACAAAGATAGTGATTCGAAGGGGCATATGCACCCCAATGTTTATAGCAGCAATATTCATAATAGCCAAAATATGGAAAGAGCTCAGATATCCATCGACAGATGAACAGATAAAGAAGAAGCGGTATATATATGATGGAATATTATTCACTAAGAATGAAGAATGAAATCTTGCAATTTGCCATGACGGTGTTATGCTAAGCACAGTAAGCCAGTCAGTGAAAGTCAATTATCAGATGTTTTCACTTATGTGTGGAATTTAAGAAACAAAACAGATGACCATAGGGTAAGGGAAGAAAAAATAAAATAAGATAAAAAGGGAGAGGGAGGCAAACCAAAAGAGACACTTAACTACAGGAAACAAACTCTGGGTTGCTGGAGGGGAGTTGGGTGGGGGGATGGGGCAACTGGGTGATGGGCATTAAGGAGGGCGCTTGAATTAATGAGCACTGGGTGTTATATGCAACTGATGAATCAGTGAATTCTGCCCCTGAAACTAATAACACAGTATATGTTAATTAAATTTAATTAAAACACAAAATTAAAAAGAAAAGCGAAGATACTCCCCCAATATATCTACAGGTTAAAGGCAAGCCCTATCAAACCCTCAGTTGGCTTTTCTTTTGATATTGAAAAACTGATGCTAAAATTCACAGGGAAGTTTAAGAAAATGAGAATTGTCAAAATAGTGATTTTTTTTACAAAAAAAAAGAACAAAGTTAGAGGACTCACCCTTTATGTTTTCAAAGCGTACTAAGTGATGAATCACTAAATTATACACTACATCAAAAACTAATGATGTATTGTATGGTGGCTAACATAATAAAATAAAATTAAAAAAAATTATATTCCTGAAAGTAATATTACCTTATATGACAACTAACTAGAATTTAAGTAAAAAGTTGAAACAAACAAAAAGCCTACTACAGAGCTGCAGTAATCAAGACTGTGTGGCACTGGCATAAAGAAGGGTACATAAACTAATGCATAGAACTGAGAGTCCAGGAATAAATTGATATGTTTATGGTCAATTGATTTTCAATGAGGATGCCAGGAAAACTCAATGGAGATATAATAGTATTTTCATCAAATGGTGCACAGACAACTGGGAACCACATGCAAAAAGAATGCAATTGGATCCCTACAGAACACTATATAAAAAAAATTAATATATAGTATGGATCAGACCTAAATATAAGCGTCAAAACTATAAACCTCTTAGGAGACTGCTTGGGTGTAACTTTGTGACTCCATCTAGGCAATGGTTTCTTGGAATGACACTAAAAGCAGAAGCAACCAGAAAAATGATAAATTGGACTTCATCTAAATAAAAACATGTGTGATTTCACAAGAAAATGAAAGACAACCCCTAGACATGAGAAAATTTATGAAGTCATATACCTGATAAGAGTCTAGTATTCAGAATATATAAATAACTCTAAGAATACTAAAAAGATAAATAATCCGATTAAAAAGTATAAAAAGTATTTGAATAGATATTTTCCTCCAAAAAAGATATGTAAATGACCAATAATCACATGATAAGATGATCAACATCATCGGTCATTAAAAACTGCAAATCAAAACCACAATGAGATACCCCTTCATACCCACTAGGATGGCTACAATAAAAACTACAAAAAGTAACAAGTGTTGGAAAGGATGTGGAGAAGTCAAAACCCTCATACACTGCTGGTGAGAATATAAAATGTTGCAGCTACCTTGGAAAACAGTTTGACATTTCCTCTAAAAGTTAAAGTAGATTTACCACGTGACCCAGTTATTCCACTCGTAGATGTATACCCAAGAAAATTAAAAACAAGTTTCAAACAAATATTTCTATAGAAGCATTATTCATAATATTCCCAAGGTGAAAATTATCCCAATGCCCATCAAAAGGATAAACTGTGGTACATCCACATGATGGAGTGTTATTCATCGATAAAAAGGAAGGAAGTACTGATACATGCTCTAACAATAGATGGACATTGAAAACATTATGCTAAGTGGAAAAATCCAATCACAAAAGGCCACATATTGTATGATTCCACTCATATGAACTGTCCAGAATGGGCAAATCCATAGGGACAGAATATAGATGATCAGTTGCCAGGTGCTAGGTGGAGGGGGAAGGGAGGCTGACTGCTAATAGGTATGGAGTTTCTTTCTGGATTGATTAAAATGTTCTGGAATTAGATAGTGGTGATTGTTGCACATCCTTGTGAGTATTCTAAAAACTGAATTGTACATTTTATTTTTTGAAGATTTATTTATTTATTTTAGAGAGGGGGAGAGAGAGAGAGAGAGAGAGCACAAGCAGGAGGGGTAGAGGGTGAGAGAGAGAGAATCTTAAGCAGGCTCCACACTCAGTTTGGATCCCAGGACCCTGAGATCATGACCTGAGCTAAAACCAAGAGTCGGATGCTCAACTGACTGCACCACCCAGGCGCCCCCTAAATTGTACATTTTAAAAGGGTAATTTTTTGGTATGTGAATTATATCTCAACTCAAAATGAGCATCACTCTGTTACTGGAAATCCTCAGAGGAGGCAAGATGGCGGAAGAGTAGGGGACCTCGTTTCATCTGGTCCCTTGAATTTAAATAGATAACTATCAAATCATTCTGAATACCCATGAATTCAACCTGAGATGTAAGAAAAGAACATCTGGAACTCCACAAGTAGAAAAGCGACCACTTTTTGCAAGGTAGGAGGTGCAGAGAAGTGAATCTGAGGGGAAATATCAGAAGATAGTTGGAGGGGGGAGGGAGTCTCCCTAAACTGGCTACCAGAATGTGATATAGCCCTGGACGGCAAAATCGGAATCTTTGGAAATCTGCTCCAGTGAGAGACATCCCTGCCTGAAAGGTGCTCAGGGGATGAAATGGCCAGGTTTCTAGGTGGGACAGTGTGGTCTCAGGATCCCCGGGTCACAGAATTAACAGGGGTGCCTGAGCTGGTAGAGTTCCCAAGCAAGGGAGCAGGGAAACTGGTCACAGTCAGCAAGCCCAGGAGGGGGCTCTCAACTCAGTTCACCATAAACCTTGAGCTGGAGCCAATCGGGTGACTGCTCTCCACCTGGGGACCCTGAAGAGGACTGGAAGGCCAGAACCATCCACCATCCTCTGGGAGGGGCAGAATGGGTACGGGCACAACCGGGCAACAGCTCTCAGGGTGATGGCCCTGTAAAGGACAGTACTGGGCAACCCTCTGCCATCTCCTGGGAGGGGCAGAGCAGGTGTGCACACAATCCAGTGACCGCTCTCAGTGCCAGGGCCCTACAAACTGTAGTAACGAGGGACCTGCCGAGTTCCCCTGGGAGGATGGCTGTGGGTGTGCACCGCAGGACTCTGCAGAGTGTGGCACACACAAAGGTGAAGACCATTTGTCCAAGAGGGTATATTAAAGAGAGGGGACTGTGATCTTTTGGCTGTGGGGCTGGAGACCCGGGTGTGGCCATTTTTATTTTGATGCTCGAAACAGGCACAGAAAGCCTTCAGCGAACAAAAGCCACACAGAGGGACCGGTTACACTGAGCCCAGCCCCCTGACAAGGGGCAGTGCAACTCCGCCCAGGCAAAGACACATGAGAAGCTGTGCAGCAGGCCACCCCCCCAGAAGACCAGCTGGAAGAACAGGTGCACAGCAAGTTTACAGACCCCACAAGACTGTAACACTCCAGCACTAGGGGAAAAAAGTATATAGAATTCGAGATTTTATCTCATGATTCATTTATTGTTCAGTTTAAAATTTTCCATTTCTTTTTCTTTTACTTTTTTCCCTTTTTGACTCGTTTCTTATTTTATCAACTCTTTGTTTTGACGTCTTTTTTTAACTTTTTTTTTTTTTACATTTACGTTTTATAGATATATTCTTCATTTTTGGTGTCCTTTCACTCTATTCAATTTTATTTTTGTATATGCATAAGTTTTGTTTTCTTTACAATTTTGGGATTTAGTGTCTTCTAACACGCAGACCAAAATACACTCAGGACCAACTAGATCACCTTGTTTTGATGGCCCTGAGAGTTATAATATTCTCTGCCCCCACTTTTTTCCCCTCCTTTTTCATTTATTTTTTATTTATTTATTTTTGATTTTTTGCTTCTCCTTTACTTTTTTGGTTTCTGAGCTCTTCAGATTTGTCCAGTGTGTACTTTGCTTGGGTCGTGATTGATATTTTTGATTCTGCTCCCTCGTTTATTCATTCTTCTCTGGGAAAAATTACTAGAAGGAGGAATTCAAAAGAAAGAACCAAAGGTAATACTCTGCCACAGATCTAATCGATATGGACATAAGTAAAATGTCAGACCTGGAATTGAGGATAATAATTATAATGTTACTAGTTGGACTTGAAAAACCCTTAAAAGACACTAGAGAATCTCTTAGTGCAGAAATGAGATCTAATCAGGCTGAAATTAAAAATTCTCTAACTGAGCTGCCATCTAAACTGGATGCTCTACCAGCCAAGGTGAATGAGGCAGAAGAGAGTGTCAGTGACATAGAGGACAAATTGATGGAAAGGGAGGAAGCTGAGGTAAGGAGAGAAAAACAACTAATAGACCATGAAGAGAGGCTTTGAGAAATCAGTGATGTTATAAACGTACCAATGTCAGAATTATTGGGGTGTCTGAGGGTGAAAAGAGAGAGTGGGGGCAGAAGGTGTAGTTGAGCAAATCATAGCTGAGAACTTCCCTAATCTGGGGAAGGAAATAGGCATTCATGTCCAAGAGGTAGAGAGGAACCCTCCCAAAATCAATAAAAATTGATCAACACCCCAACATACAATAGTGAAGCTTTCAAATTTCAGAGACAAAAAGAAAATCCTGAAAGCGACTCAAGACAAGAAGTTCCTTACCTACAGAGGTAGGAACATTGGATTTGCATCAGACCTATCCACAGAGACCTGGCAAGCCAGCAAGGGCTGGCAAGACATATTCAGGGTACTAAATGAGAAAAACAAACAGCCAAGAATACTTTATCCAGCAAGGGTGTCACTCAGAATGGAAGGAGAGATAAAGAAATTCAAGGACCGGCAGAAACTGAATGAATATGTGACCACCAAGCCAGCCCGACAAGAAATATTAAGGGGGATCCTTTAAGTGAAGAGAGACATCAAGATTAACACATACCAGAAAGAAACAGAGACAATCTACAGAAGCAGGGACTTTACATGTCCTACAATGGCACTAAATGCACACCTTTCAATAGTTACTCTGAATGTAAATGGGCTAGATGTTCCAACCAAAAGTCACACGTTTCAGATTGGATAAAATAGCAGAACCCATCCATATGCTGTCTCCAAGAGACTCCATTTTTTTTTATTATGTTATGTTAGTCACCATACAATACATCATTAGTTTTTGATGTGGTGATCCACAATCCATTGTTTTCATATAACACCCAGTGCTCCATGTGCTATGTACCCTCCTTAATACCCATCACCGGGCTAACCAATCCCCCTCCTCCCTCCCCTCTGAAACCCTCAGTTTGCCACTTTGGAAAACAGTGTGGAGGTTCCTCAAAAATTTAAAAATAGAGCTGCCCTATGACCCAGCAATTGCACTCCTGGGTATTTACCCCAAAGACACAGGTGTAGTGAAAAGAAGGGCCATATGCACCCCAATGCTCATAGCATCAATGTCCGCAATAGCCAAACTGTGGAAAGACACTCACTTTAGACCTAAAGACACCATTAGACTGAAGGTGAGGGGGTGGAGAACAATTGTTCATGCTAATGGACCTCAAAAGAAAGCTGGGGTAGCAATCTTCATATCAGACAAATTAGATTTTAAACCAAAGAGTGTAGTGAGAGATGAAGAGGGACACTATATCATACTTAAAGGATCTACCAAACAAGAAGATCTAACAATTATAAATATTTATGCTCCTAATTTAGGATCAGCCAATTATATCAACCAATTAAATAAACAAATTAAAGAAACACATAGATAATAATACATTAATAGTAAGGGATTTCAACATCCCACTCACAGCAATGGACAGATCATGTAAGCAGAAGATCAACAAGGAAATAAGGGCTTTGAGTGATACTTTGGACCAGATAGACTTCACAGATGTATAGAGAGCATTCCATCCTAAAGCAACAGAATACATTCTTCTCGAGTGCACATGGAACATTCCCCAGGATACATCACGTACTGGGTCACAAATCAGGTCTCAACTGATACCAAAAGATTGGGATTATTCCCTGCGTATTTTCAGAACACAGTGCTTTGAAACTTGAACTCAATCGCAAGAGGAAATTTGCAAGGAACTAAAAAACTTGGAGGTTAAAGAGCATCCTACTAAAGAATGAATGGGTCAACCAGGAAACTGAAGAAGAATTTTTAAAATTCATGGAAATGAATGAGAATGAAAACACAGCTGTTCACATCCTTTGGGACACAGCAGAGGCAGTCCTAAGAGGGAAGTACATTGCAATACAAGCCTCTCTCAAAAAATTAGAAAAATCTCAAATACACATGCTAACCTTATACCTAAAGGAGCTGGAGAAAGAACAGCAAATAAAGCCTAAACCAGGTAGGGGAAGAGAAATAATAAAGGTTAGAGCATAAATCAATGAAATAGAAACCAAGAGAATGTAGAACAGATCGACAAAACTAGAAGCTGGTTCTTTGAAAGAATTAATAAGATTGATACACCCATAGCCAGACTTATCCAAAAGAAAAGAGAGAGGACCCAAATTAATAAAATCATGAATGAAAGAGGAGAGATCACGACCAACAGCAAGGAAATACAATCAATTCTAAGAACATATTATGAGCAAATATATGCCAACAAATTAGGCAATTTGGAAGAAATGGATGCATTCCTTGAAACATATAAACTACCATAACTGAAACAGGAAGAATTAGAAGATCTGAACAGGCCCAATACCTGCGAGGAAATTGAAGCAGTAATCAAAAGCCTCCCAAAAACCTAGAGTCTAGGACCAGATGGCTTCCCAGGGGAATTCTACCAAATATTCAAAGAAGAAATGATACCTATTCTATTGAAGCTGTTTCAGAAAATAGAAATGGAAGGAAAACGTCCAAATTCCTTTTATGAGGCCAGTATTACCTTGATCCCAAAACCAGACAAAGACCCCCATCTAAAAGGAGAATTATAGACCAATATCCCTGATGAACATGGATGCCAAAATACTGACCAAGATCCTAGCCAATAGGATCCAACAGTACATTAAAAGGATTATTCAACAGGACCACGTGGGAGTTATTCCTGGACTGCAGGGTGATTCAACATTCACAAATCAATCAACATGATAGATCACATTAATAAAAGAAAGGGCAGATATGATCCCCTCAATTGATGCAGAAAAAGTATTTGACAAAACACAACAAACTTTCCCGATTAAAACTCTTCAAAACATAGGGATAGAGGGAACATACGTCAAAATCATAAAAGCCATCTACAAAAAGCCCACAGCAAATATCATTCTCAATGTGGAAAAACTGAGAGCTTTTCCCCTAAGGTCAGGAACACGACAGGGATGTGCACTCTCACCACTCCTGTTCAACATAGTACTAGATGTCCTAGGCTCAGTAATCAGACAACAAAAAGAAATAAAAGGCATTCAAATTGGCAAAGAAGTAGTCTAACTTTCTCTCTTCACAGATGACGTGATACTTTATGTGGAACACCCAAAAGACTCCACCCCACAATTGCTAGAACTCTTATAGAAATTCAGCAACGTGCCAGGATACAAAATCAATGCACAGAAATCAGTTGCATTTCTATACACTAACAATGAGACGGAAAAAAGAAATTAAGGAAGCAATCCCATTTACAACTGCACCAAACATCATTAGATACCTAGGAATAAACCTAACCAAAGAGGTAAAGGATCTGTACTCTAAAAGCTACAGAACACTTCTGAAGGAAAATGAGGAAGACACAAAGAGGTGGAAAAATATTCCATGCTCATGGTTGGAAAGGATAAATATTGTTAAGATGTCTGTGCTACCCAGAGCAATCTTCACATTCAATGCAATCCCTATCAAAATATCATCAACATTTTTCACCGAACAAATAATCCTAAAATTTGTATGGAACTGGGAAAGACCCCGAATAGCCAGAGGAATGTTGAAAAAGAAAGCCAATGCTGGTAGCATCACAATGCTTGACCTCAAGCTATGTTACAAAGCTGTGATCATCAAGACAGCATGGCACTGGCACAAAAACAGACATAGGTCAATGGAACAGAATAGAGAACCCCAAAATGGACCCTCAATTCCATGGTCCACTAATATTTGATAAAGCAGGAAAGAATATCCAATGGGGGGGGGGACACAGTTTCTTCAATAAATGGTGGTGGGAAAATTGGACAGCCACATGCGGAAGAATGAAGCTAACCATTCTCTTACACCATACACAAAGATAAACACAAAATGGATGAAAGACCTCAATGTGAGACAGGAATCCATCAAAATCGTAGAGGAGAACACAAGAAGCAACCTCTTCACCCTTGGCTGCATCAACTTCTTGCAAGACACGTCTACATAATGAACCATTGGGACTTCATTAAGATAAAAAGCCTCTGCACAACAAAGGAAGTAGTCAACAAAACTAAAAGGCAACCTATGGAATGAGAGAAGATATTTGCTAATGACATATAAGATAAAGGGTTAGTATCCACGTTCTATAAAGAACTTATCAAACTCAACACCCTAAAAACAAAGAATCCAGTCAAGAAATGGGCGGAAGACATAAGCAGCCATTTCTCCAAAGAAGACATACAAATGGCTAAAAGACAGATGCAAAAATGCTCCACATCGTTTGGCCTCAGGGAAATACAAATCAAAATCACAATGAGATACCACCTTACACCAGTCAGATTGGCTAAAATTAACAAGATAGGAAACAACAAATGTTGGCAAAGATGTGGAGAAAGGGGAACCCTCTTACACTGTTGGTGGGAATGCAAGCTGGCACAGCCACTCTGGCAAACAGTCTGGAGGTTCCTCAAGAAGTTAAAAATAGAGCTACCTTATGACCCAGCAATTGCATTACTAGGTATGCACCCCAACGATACAGCTGTAATGAAACAAAGGGGCACCTGCACCCAGTGTTCATAGCAGCAATGTCCACAATAGCCAAACTATGGAAAGAGCCCAGATGTCCCTCAAAAGATGAATGGATAAAGAAGTGAGGTATGAAAATATTATTCATC
>NC_058419.1:77514010-77551872 GCF_002201575.2 Neomonachus schauinslandi | reverse complement strand
ACATGTTTGTCACTTTTGTTGATCTTTTTTATATAACCAACTATTAGTTTCATTGACTCCTCTACTGTTTTTTTTTAAATTCTCTGTCATTTATTTATCTAATCTTTTTTAAAATTTCCTATCATGCAAAAAACATCAGGAGATTCGAGAAGGCATATTCAGTCCAACTCAGTGAATCTATTTAGCATCTTCATGCATGGTGCTGTGCTAGCGACTGTAAGAAATCCACAGATGTAGCCACTTTGAGGGGGGTGGGGGAAGGCATATATTTAATCCACAAGTACACATTTGTGGTGGCCCTTTATACAGTCAGCACTGTTCCAGGCACCATGGTACTCAGAGAGGAAACCGAGAGACGAAACTTAATGTGTTCACTCTTTCTTTTTTTTCTTAAGATTTATTTATTTATTTGAGAGAGAGAGACAGCAGGGGGAAGGGAAGAGGGAAAGGGAGAGAGAGAATCCCAAGCAGACTGCCCGCTGAGCACAGAGCCTGACGTGGAGCTCGATCTCAGGACCCCGAGATCATAACGTGAGCCGAAATCACGTGCCGGACTCTCAACCAACTGAGCCACGTAAAGCTGCCCCTAAAGTGTTCACTCTTTAGTGAGCTTTAGTGAGCTTAGAATCTAGTGGGGATCATAGTGAGACAGAAAGCCTTACACATTAGGGAAGAAGTAGAGTAGCCATTAACCTTTGGGCTGTAAGTGCAACCAGATTTCCAAGAAGAAAGAGATTGGGGTCGACTGGTGCATTTGGAAAGGGAGTGGGAGGGGATTGCAAAACTGAGATTCAGAGGGAAGATAGGATTTGTACAGACAGAGGAGAGGAGAGAAGGTATATTTCTAGGAGAATGAGGACAAAAGTGAACACGGGCACAGAGATGGGAATGACCATGGCAAATATGGGAAGCATCAAGAAGAGCTCTCAGGACATGAAAGAAAGAACTATTGACAATATCATAGAACTGACCTGGTGGGACAGTGGAGCATACAGTGGACTAAGAACCAGAGGGCCTGAATTCCCAAAGGTATTATCCTGGTTCTGCACTTACTACATGGGTGTGCTTGGTTAGGTCAGTTAGATGCTTTGTGCCCTGGTGCCCTGACTTACTCACAGTCATGTGAGGATACTGACAGGAGCCTGCTTCTCTCTCAGGCTTGTTGTAAAAACCACAAGAGATGATGCCTGAAGACGTGTTTTATTTTTTTAATTTAATTTATTTTTATTTTATTATTATCTTTTATTCATTTATTTCAGAGTGAGAGAGAGAGCAAGCGCACAAGCAGGGGGAGCGGCAGGCAGAGAGAGAGGGAGAAGCAGACTCCCCGCTGAGCAAGGAGCCTGAGGCGGGGCTTAACCCCAGGACCCTGGGATCATGACCTGAGCCGAGGGTCGATGCTTAACCGAATGAGCCACCCAGGGGCCCCAAGAAGTGTTTTTTAAATAGTAAAATAAAAATGAGCATCCCTTCTTCCATTTGGTATTACACCGGCATGTCGAAGAAATGGCTCCTGAGTCTACAATAGGGTTTGTTTTCTAGTTGGTTGCAGGCAGAAGGTTACTGCATGTGGGAATAGGGGCTGCTGATTACTTGATATGAAGGCAATTTTTGCCCCTGAAGAGGGGCAGGCCTGGGAGCCTGAACACAGGGGAGACAGATCATCCAAGCAAGAGGAGTTTCTTGGGTTCTCTGCTGGGTTGTATGACCTCTCTGAAAGAGGTCCCTGTTCTCTGACATCAGATGAACCAAGTGACAAAACTGTACACGAAGGCCGGTGAGGTGTGGTGGAAAGAGACCTGGACGTGGAATGAAATCTATCTGAAATCAGATGTTAGATCTTGTTATCTCTGGGCCCCAGTTCCCCCATCTGTCAAACTGAAGTAAAAACAACACCTGCCCCACTTCCTTATAGAGTGGGTTGTTGCAAGGCTCAAATGCACAACATGTGAGAGGTTTCTGGCCAACTTGGCTTATTTTCATTGTTCTTATTAATAAAGGAAAACTGAGTTTTCTGACCAGTTGCCATCTACTATTTTAGCGTGCTCTATCATCATTTCTGAAAGGTTATATTTCAGTAGAGCTAGCTGTCCCTTACCACCGTATTAACACTGTAGTTAGGCTGAATTCTTAGGGTTTCTATATAATTAAATCAGAACCGCAATTTAGGATGAAGATCACAGAGTTATAAACCATTCGCGGGGGGGGGGGGCGGGCAGAGTCTGGATCTGCAGTTAAAACACAAGGCAAATTGGCTCAGTTCTATTTTACGCCACCTGATCATTTATTTGCTTTATGTGGGCAAGAACAGAGAGCTCAACGAGGTCTTCAGGATGTCCCAGTTAACAAAAGTGTTCCCACTCAGCTTCACTAGTCTACAACCCTAACACTAGCCTGGATAAACCTGCACTAGTTTAGTGTCCTCGCAGTACTAGCATTCTAGCCCTGGCAGGCTTCCCCAGTCCCTCTGCGGGAAAACCAAACAAAAAAACAACCCACAGTGGGCTTCTTTGATTGGGTCTTAATTTCATGTGGTTGTCATTTTGTCTCAAGTTACACAACATGCCTCACCCACATACAGAGCTCACAAGGACTTGGAAGAGGAACAGGGTTTTGTGAGAGTATTTAGAGAGTGCCCTTAGAAGGCTGGGAATATCTCCAACCAAGGGAGAGAGATGGAAATTGGGTCCTCTCTTCCCACCCACTCAAACAAGCAAGAGAATCTTCAAGAAGACCACTTCCTAGAGCTTCAAGTGCACCCCTCTCCATGAGGGACCAAGAGGTGCTGTGACGTGGCACCTGGAGCTCGAGGCAGAGTGCATCTGCCCCACCCCCCAGCTCAGGCAGCCTCTAGGACCCCACTGAGACGTCACCGCGGCCACCACTGTTTGGTCCGCGTCCTGTTGCCCCAGGAGACGCCACAGGCCTTTCCAAGAGTCTCAGAGTGAAGCCAAAGAGTCCTGGGCCCCGACCCAAGACCCTTCCTTCCAGAGCGAGGCTCCTGCCTCCAGACCGAGGCCCTTCCCCCTCCCCCTCCCCCCATCACCGAGGACCAAATTTCCCTCAGGTTCTCCGAGAAAGGAGAGCAAGGACAGCCTCATGAGTGAGGTGGGAGAGGTCACCGTCACGGAGGTGACCGCCTCAGTCTCGCCTCAAGCCACGCAGAAACTCCTGGTTTCCTTGGGAGGCGGAGATCCTCCCCGGGCACCAGTCGCAGGCAACCTCAGCGGAGATGCGATCCCCAAGACCACCGCGGCAGCAGGCGCCAAGGGAAAGGTGCCCGAAAAGGTCATCGCCAAGAGGGTGCGAGGCTCCGTCAAGTGGTTTAACGTGAAGAACGGGTACGGTTTCATCAGCAGGCATGATACCCAGGAAGATGTGTTCGTTCACCAGACGGCCATCACCCGAAACAACCCTCACAAATACCAGCGCAGCGTGGGCGACGGCGAGACAGTCGAGTTCGACGTGGTGCAGGGTGAGCGGGGCACCGAGGCCGCTAACGTGACCGGGCCAGCAGGTGCCCCGGTGCAGGGCAGCCGCTACGCTGCCAACCGCCCCCGCTTCCGCACGGGCTTCTACCTTCGCCGCCGCGCACCGCCCCCGCGAGGTCCCAGGGGCGCTGGGGAGGACGTCGACGAAGGTGAAGCCAGTGGCGAAGGCTTCACCGAGGCCCAGGGCCAGAGGCGCCGCCTGCCCGGCGGACCCCAAGACCAAAGGCTGCGGCGCTTCCCGCCGTACCGCAGGGCCTCCGCCGTGTCCCGCCGCCCGTCGATCCTCGCTCCCACCAGCGGCCCGAGGCCCACCCACCTGCCCGGCTCCGCCCCAGCCTCAAGGCCCGAGGGCGCCCCGCGGCGGGGGCCAGGCCCCAGCTACCGGCTGAGTCGCCCTAGGGGCCGAGGCACCACCACTCCTGGTCCAAGACCCTCAGCGGGCATCTCTGAGGAGCTGGACGCGGAAGACAAGGAAAGCGGACGTGAGGCCAGCGGCCCGCAGCAGAAGCCCCCGCCACGCTACGGATCCCGCCGCCCCAACAACCCACGCCGCCGCCCACAGCAGGCGCCTGGTGCCCAGGGCCAGGACACCGTGGGAGGAGAAGGCAAGGTCGAGAAGAGCAGTGCTGAAACACCCGCTTTGGTTGCTTTGGCCAAGAAGAGCAGCGCCGCTGAGGAGGAGGACGCCTTGGTCGCCGGGGTCCCCTCTGCCACCCAGGCCAAGTAACAACAGCCTGGCTCCCTCCCCAGGGACTCCCAGGCCTGGGCTACAGGGGATGTCCCCTTGAGGAGATGATGCCCTTTAATGCAATGCAGTCCAAACATCCACCTTGACTGTTAGATTTGTGCCCTGAGAAAAAAATACATGCCCCTTCCCCAAGGTTTCAGGAAAAACTACAAGACCTATATATTTCTAAATTCCCTCTTACCATCTGTATTGGTAATTTCTGTACACACACACACACACACACACACACACCCACCCACCCACCCATGCACACACCTATTCTTTTAAAAGATCTGACCAGGACCACAGCTATTATTCTGTGTCACCAGGGGAATTAGATGAAGTACTTATAAAAATTCTTTTTAATTTTAATAACAAAAACAAAGATGATCTGATATTGAAGATTACCTTACATTGCTGTGTGATATTACTCACCTGAGTGGTCATTATCTCAATAAATCATTTCATGTTGCTTTTATCTGTTATTGTCTGATTTTTAAAAAAATCTTGTCAGCACATAAGTGTATTGAGGCAGTCCTTTCGGTTTGTTTCAGAACCAGCTTTAGCAAACATCATACCTATTGTTCTGTGTACAAGACGTGAGTGTAAGGCTAATTGTGGACTTACGGGGGGGGGGGTGAACTTCTCAAGAGTGTTCTAAAGGATTAGAACATTAGGTAGGGTATGTGCTATGGTGAGCGCTGTGAATTGTGTAAGACTGATGAATCACAGACCTGTACCCCTGAAACAAGTAATATATTATATGTTAATAATAATAAAAAAAAGAACACATTTTGGGGCACACTGACTTGGGCTGGAGTTTCCATGCCACCCTTTATGTGCCGTGAGACCTTGGGCAAATCATTTTACCTCTCTAAGCCTTCGTTACCTTGCCTGAGAAATGGGGAAATGACCTACCGCCCACGGTCTGTATGAGGCTTAATTGAGCTGAAGCACATATATATGTATTATGTATTATAGATCATATTACGTATTTATATATAATATCTCATTTAACTCTCATAATAACCCACACATAAATGGTAAATACTGATGCATAGCAATGCTTTAATAAATTCATGTTAACACAGTGCCCCCCCCAAAACAAGAATACACAGAGAGGGAAGAAGTGTCCCCATCACATCCCCTTCCCCTACTATTTGAGCAATAAATCCGGAGGGTGGGTCCAACTACCCACACTTACTACTTAGATAGTCTTTGAGACAAAACTCAAAAAGCTGGACAAAACACCATGACAGGTGAAAAAAAAAAAAAAGGGAGGGGGCTCTCTGGAGGCAGAATTTGCCTTTATTTTGTAATGGATTTGATCTCAGTACTTAAAAGAACATGGGCACGAGGGGCTGGGGGGTTTGGGAGAAATGGAAACATGTTGGTCAAAGGGTAAAATCTTCCAGTTACAAGATGAATAAGTTCCAGGGGCCTAATGTATGGCATGATGACTATAGTTACCGTACTGTGTTGTATACTTGAAAGTTGCTACGAGAGTGGAGCTTTAATGTTCCCACCACGACAATAACGAAATGTTAATTAAGTGAAGTGAAGGATGTGTTAGCCTGATTGAGGTAAACATGTCTCAAAATATGCGTGTATCATATTATCCCATTGTGCATCTTAGACTTACACAATATCATATGTCAACTACATCCCAATAAAGCTAGGGAAAAAAAAAAAAACCTGAAGAAAATTTAAAAAGAAAGCGGGCATGAAACAGGCATAATTTTTGTCGTGCATACCTCTGGAGCTGAAGAAACTTCTAGTCCAGATTTTCCATGTGCGCTTCCTGATTGGGTCCACCCAGGGAGGCTGTGCAGGATTCCTGGAAGGCTAAATGGGTGAGTTTCAGCCCACCTCAGCCCCTTTCCCATCAGATAGAGAAGCTCCGACTGGGAATGCCATCCCTGTCCTGGTTTTCCTTTGAATATATTGGGATTGGTGGGAGGGTCAGAGGCAGGGTTGGCAGGGGGCGAGTGGCCAATGAATACATTTGAAACTAACGGGGGGCTTTAGAACTTCATTTTATAGATTGGGGAAATTAGATTATCAATAGCAAAATAAAAATACTTTTCTGGTTTAAATGTTGAGGCCTTTCATACCACATTATAGCGCAGCGTAAGGGATTCGGAGAGTGAGTACTCAGGCACTCAATATGGCTAAATATCCTCACTCAATTCGAGTAGAAACAGGAGAGATTACTCATTCAGGAAATATTTGAGTGTGCGCTTGTGCCAGAAACTCTGCCAGGCACTAGGGGTTACATCATGGTGAAGAAGATGGCCCCTTCTCTCAAGGAGCCCACAGTCTAGTGAAGAGGGAGACAAAACTGGCAAGGACCACACAATGGAGTGAGTAGTCTGGTGGAATTAGCCCAGGATGTCAGAGGAAACACAGGTGACTTAGGTGCTGGAGGGGTTGGTTCCAGGCTAAAGGCACCACTACTTCAATACCTGAATTTAAAATTATATCTAGCATGTGGCACCTGGCGGGCTTAGTTAGTTAAGCCTCTGCCTTTGGCTCAGGTCATGATCCTGAGATCCTGGGCTCTAGCCCCTCAGGTCAGGTCAGGTTCCCTGCTCCACAGGGAGTCTTTTTCACCCTCTCCCTCTGCCCCTCCCTACCCCCCACCCCTCCACCCTAACACTCCCAGCCCCCCACCCCCCAACCCCACCCCAGCCCTGCTCCTGAGCGCTCTCTCTCTCTCTCTCTCAAATAAATAAAGTCTTTTAAAAAACTGTATCTAGCAATCACCACAAACAGAACTCAGATTTGATCAATTTATGTCAACATACAGCTAGAAGTTGTTACTCCAGACTCCCAGCCCAGTGCACTCTTCCCACTACACCAGCTGACTTCTTTGGAGGTTAGCAGAGTGTACCACAAATCACTAAGCCTAAGAACCTGTACTGACACACAACACCAAGAGAGAATGGGGCGGGGCGGGGGGAGGAGAGACTTGAAGTGAGACTAAACCTGCTATGATTGGGAGATAGCTCAGATCCCTCCTAGATGCCTTGTCATGTCAACCAACAGGCATAGATATGTCAAGGGGAAATGTTTTCTGTATATACATGTTGGGTTCACAGGCTGCTCCCCACTGTGAGGAGTTGACCTGGCTGATGGAGAGGTGAGTGGGTTGAAGGGTACTGCCTTGCAGTCTGAGAATTGTGAAGAGTGTGGTTGAGCAAAGCAGTATTCACATAAGTCCTCCTCTTAAAGGACCCTGTCAGGAACATATGTGAGCAGGGAAAATTCCAGATCCCTTATGCTGATGTTTTATGACCTCTATTTCCCCAAAGAGAAAATAAAGTTCCAATTGAGAAATGCACTGTCTCCTGATACTTTGACCCCGCACAGTCAAAAATAGAGGCTAGTAGTCTTAGGGCTCATGTTCAAAGATAGAAGGGACCTACATAAACAATGGCTTATAAAGGATAAAGGAGAAAGATGTAGGTGGGATGGACACAGACATCAGAAAGTGTAAAATACGGTACTGTATAAATGGTCTATGTAGGGGCGCCTGGGTGGCTCAGTCGGTTAAGTGTCAGCCTTCGGCTCAGGTGGTGATCTCAGGGTCTGGGATCGAGCCCAACATTGGGCTTTCTGCTCAGCACGGAGTTTGCTTCTCCCTCTCTCTGCTCATGCTCTCTCTCTCTCTCAAATAAAATCTTTTTATTAAAAAAAAAGGGTCTATATATAAGCAGCACGAAGATGACATTGGAATTTTGTTGAAAGATTTTTCAATGTGCTACAAAAACCTAACTTTTTAAGAGGAAAATAAAAAGGAGGGGGGACGTGTGTATATCCATAGGGTCCACAGAAAAGTGCTCACCAAGTCTCAACCACAGAATTTGGAAATAAAGCTGCCCGATGAGAGTTAGAATAGGAAAATGCACATATTCTAGAAGCGCATGACCCAAATCATGGGATTAAACTTAACATTTTGAATTGGGGTGAGCCAAAAAAAAAAAAAAAAACAACAACAACATTGAAATAAGTGGATTGAAACAAAACCCAAGGTTTCAATGACATCAACTTTTCGGCTAGTAACATGACTCCTAAGACATTTATGTTTTATGAGCCCACATAAGGTTCCACCTTTTCCTTGTCCACTCAGCTATACGGGCCTCAATGCCCTTCCTTTTATTTACAATAAATCTCTTGAAAGGGGTGCATCATCTTCCCCACGTTCCAAGGTTTCCTTGCTTGACTTCAGTCACCATCTAAATGTTATAGACCCTGAAATTCATAGCCCACGCATGGACTTCTCCTTTGACCCCAGGCCTATATCCAACAGTCTGCCCCACAACTTGGAACTCTCACAGTTGCTGCAATCTACAAAGGGACAAAATAGTGTTTATGGTCCAGGAAACAAGATTTTTACGGTTTTTAATTTCAGTAGAGTTAACATATAGTGTTATATTAGTTTCAGGTATACGATATAGTGATTCAACAATTCTATACATTACTCAGTGCTCATCATAAGTGTACTCTTTATACCCCATCACCTATTTATCCATCCTTCCCCCCCACCCCCCCCCCACACACCTCCTCTCTGGTAACCATCAGTTTGTTCTCTATAGTTAAGCGTCTGTTTCTTGGTTTCTCTCTCCCTCTCTCTCCTTTGTTCAATTGCTTTGTTTCTTAAATTCCACATATGAGTGAAATCATACGGTATTTGTCTTTGTCCGACTTCTTTCACTTAGCGTTTTAATCTAGGTGTAGCTTCCTCCCTCATTTGAATAAATGGATAGAAAGACATTGACAGTGGTAAAGAGAGGATAACCAAGACTTTTGCTGAAAGTTATACTTCCTCAAGGGATTAATGTCTTATAGAGTGTAAAAATATATAAGGGGTGGAGGAATATTTGTCTGTTCATGATGTTCTGAAGACAGAAAGTATTTTTTTTCTAGTAGACAAGAGAACTGAAATTTACCCCATATTTAGACAATAAATAGCTAACTGATATTATGACCAGTCTTTGAGAATGATTTGTTCTAACAGTGCAGGTGAAAGTTTAGTTTAGACACGTTTTCCACATCAATTGTGATTAGTTCCCCAAGTTAGACACCAAAGGATGATTTCACTCCATATTGTAGCAAAATTCAACTATCAAATTTGATCTGGGGCCTAGAAGCAAGCAGGGTTATATGATGCAGTGGAATGGATGAAAACAGCCTGGGCAAAGTCATGCTAAGATTTGAATACCTAAAAGATTCTCGATTCTCTTGAGAAGTATTCATCACATGAGCCCAATACCTTACACTTGTGATACCTGTCAATTATAAAAAAAAAATAAATAAAAGCAACTGATGGTTTTGATTAGTGTGCTTGAAGTATGTGGGATTTTATGAAGAACTGTGGCTCTACGTGAATTAAAAATTTCCAAGCAGGGCTCCTGGGTGGCTCAGTCGGTTAAGCAACTGCCTTCGGCTCAGGTCATGATCCCAGGGTCCTGGGATCGAGCCCCACATCAGGCTCCCTGCTCGTCAGGGTTCCTGCTTCTCCCTCTCCCTCTGAGGCTTCCACTGTTAGTGCTCTCCTGCTCTGTCGTTCTGTCAAATAAATAAATAAAATGTTTAAAAAAAAATTTCCAAACAGTCCTGAAGAGCATGCTTTGGGTGAAGGCAAGTGGCCGACTCGGGTCCACCAGCAGGGGAGGAGACTTCCTCTAGAGCCACGTTCTCCAATATAGTGGCCACTAGTCGTATGTGACTATCAAATTTGGTTAAAATTAAATAAAATTGAAAACTCAGTCTCACTAGCCACATTTGAAGTGCTCATTAGCTGCACATGAATAGTGGCTGCTGCGCTGTGTACAGTGCAGAAATAGAACATTTCTATCAGCATCGTGAGTTCTGCTACATAGTGCTGTTCTATAATCAGTTGCCCCAAGTGAATTTGTCCTTTCCTTCTACTTCTGAATATATAGGTCATCTGGATAACCACTAAGTGGGTTGGTGATGTTTGTGGGGGTGGAGAGGAGTTAGAAAAATGGAAGTACAAAGTGGTCACGTTTAGATTTATAAGGTCTCATTTGTCTTCATTGCGCTTGCTGAGATGCTATGATGGCTGGGGACAGGGCCTGGGGAAAGTTGGTAGCCATCCAAAGGCCATTCGTTCTGAAACGCTGTGCTGTGGAACTTGAGGAATTTGGGTCTTGCCTTCTGTGGTCCAGAAGGCATCAGCTGGTAGTCAGATCATCATCTCAAACTCATTGTCCAAAACTCAACTTTGTGTTCCTTCTTCCATTCCACTAGCATGGAAATCCATTTTCAATATATTTTCTGTTTGATTTTTTTTACTGTTCTTTTTGTTACTATCTCCAGCATTGTGCCAGCCCTCTTCTCCGTCTCGAGACCTTGGAATTGCCTATTGAGAGGATACAAAACAAATGTCTTTGTAAACTGAAAATTACTTTACAAATATTAGCATGTGGGGCTATTGTAGTGATCATATTTTATTCTTCATTTTGCTTGTCATCAACATTAACATAACACAGTATGTCAATGCCTTCCTGCTAAAGACTAGCAGGAGAATACATTTGTAGTTGAACAAGTTGGGTTTGTTACTCATTGCAGTAAGAGAGAAAGCTTACGGTGGGGCAATGTGAGCCATATATGTCAGAGGGTGAAATAAAAGGCATATTCAAGGGTTTGGGCTTGGGTGGGGTGATTTGGGTGACGGTTTAAGAAAGCCGAGTTTTGACTGGGTTTGGATGCTGTCAGGAAGAGAGAGTATCCCCATGATTATTTTAATAAACCTCTTGTACAGAGAGAACCGATTAGAGTGAGCTTAAACCTGTAATTGGTAGAAACAAACAAACAGAGGGAAAAAAACACAACAAACAAAATAATCTAGCAGTCATTCGTTTTAGCTAGGAGAGAAATATATGATGGTTTGCACAGTGATCTTACTTTTGTCTGTGCTTAAAAAAATATATGAAGCGGCCTTTGTTTTCTCTCATTTTATGATGGCCTCAGAGTGACCTTGTCCAAAGGTGTGAGATTTTTTAACGTCCAATGGGAGAACAACATGTCTTAGCCTGGATGTCAGGAGATTTTTTTTTTTTCCTTTTGTAGTACCCCCATTTGACCAAAGACATTAAGTTACAAGGCATTAATCCATTTTGTCTAGATTTTCACCATTGCTCTGATTTTGCCGATCAGGAGTTTGTTTAGAAAATGTAGTCTGTAACTGGTCATGGGTCAGTCTCTCCTGCTCCTTTTGTTGTACGATGCATAGTTGAATCCTCTGATGTGACACTGGCTGTGCAGTAGCGTTTAGGGCTCTGGATAGGATGCACTGGCCAACTGTAGAACAAGCAATCACACAAAACACAATGATTATTAGTCCTTGAAACAAGTCTTGAAGTCAAGGGCCTAGGTTATAAAACCTAGGCAATCAATGCACCTGGGTCTGTCTTAGAGAGCCCCGTGACTTTTGTTAGAGTCAAAGACAAGTTTTTGAGCCGTCCTTGCTAGTCGTTATTATCCTTAATGTGGGAATTGCAAGTCACATAGCATATATGAAGTTATTTTTCCCGGGAGTTTCTTAAAGAAATTGGCTTGAGCATTTCTGGATAATTTCTTTTTCCCCCAGGGAAACAAGATCCAGTAGAATGTTTAGTTTTAAGTATCTAAAAGCCTCTAACAATTATCCTGAATGCATAGGATAAGTTAGCATATGCCATATGGGTGTTTATATAAAATGCTATATATGAAGGAGTACCCCAGCGTGACACAGACTGTATTGGGAGTACAAATATCACTTACCACATCAAGTAAAAGCCAATTTTGTGTTCCTTGAGATGGGCAATGTATTTAGCAGAGTTCATCAGTTTCACAGGGCAGGTTGACTATCCGGGACAGACATGCATACCAAGAACAAAGTGACTATTGGGGCCAGAATGGCCCCAGTATTGGAGCCTACTCCTGACTAAGGAAGCCTTGCTGATAGAATTATAATGACCACAGCAGGAGCATTTTGTTGACCATGAGGTCAAGATCCAACTGAAGTTTGAGATTAATGCTATAAGAGAAACTGACAAATCAGAAAGGTCTTCAAAAAGAAATCTGCCTTTAGGAGTGTTTAAAAGGAACAGCATTTGTTTTGTTTTGTTTTGGTTTGGTTTGGTTTGGTTTGGTTGGGTTGGGTTGGGTTATCAACAGGATCAGATGGGAAATGTCAGATGTTTTCTCTTAAGTGGCAGGAGGAGGGCATAGGAGTTAAAAAAAGTGACAGGATAAAGAAGGATTAAGATAAGGGAAGGTCATAATAATGTTCTAGAAGACATCACAATGTAATAATGGGTAATACTAACAGTAGACTGAAGAGGGAGGAAAAAGTATTGGACTATCAGAAAGTTAAACTTATTCTGTCGTCTTGGGAGATCTGTCCAGTTCTGAAGCCAGCATCACCTGAAAGATTGCTACTAATCCTCAGCTTAATGTCTTCAGATGGAGCGCATATCCAGAAGACAGGGGGATATGATGGGAAACATTAACTCAAACATCAACACCTCAGAGTTTTATTGATGTTAGTTGTTAAGGTACCTGATAAGATTTTTTTTTTCCAATCTAGGCTTGAAGGCAGATTTTTCTTTTATTATTATTATTATTATGTTATGTTAATCACCATACATTACAACATTAGTTTTTGACGTAGTGTTCCATGACTCATTGTTTGCGTATAACACCCAGTGCTCCGTGCAGAACGTGCCCTCTTTAATACCCATCACCAGGCTAACCCATCCCCCCACCCCCCTCCCCTCTAGAACCCTCAGTTTGTTTCTCAGAGTCCATAGTCTCTCATGGTTCGTCTCCCCCTCCGATTTTCCTCCCTTCATCGAAGGCAGATTTTTCTGATGCTTGTTTCAGAAGACCAAGTTTCCAGGTTGCAGATCACGTAAAGGCTGTTTAGCTGAGTGTTTTGGAAATGCAGCTCGTTATCTGTGTGATAAAGCTGGAAGTATCCTATGAGTACTTTGAAGTAATTAATCATATCAGCTTGTAAAAGGATAGAATCCAAGATTGGGGATCAGGTTCCCAAATGTATGGGGCATGGGTGGCAGGCCTGATATGACTTAGTAAGTAGATAAACTGTGAGTTCCAGACGGGGTTGCTCTTATAGACAATTAAAGTTAATGATCATATTTGAGGCTGTGGACGAGTTTTCAGGAGCTTGACCAATGTAAGTTTTAGAATTTCATATTTATGATGGATTAAACAGGCTATTTCTGTTTGATTTAATTTTGGTAGGTTGAGAAAATTATTTCATCTAAGTTTAAAAATTATCTATTCATATGAATGCAAATTAAGTAGTGTGCTACTTACAAAAAATATCTATTATATCTGCAGCCATGACTCCTTCTCTTATTCCTAATTATCTTTTACCTGTGTGTGCTCTCTCTGTCTCTCTCTGTCTCTCTGTCTCTGTCTCTGTCTCTCTCTTTCTCTCTGAAAAACCATTGCTGGACATTTATTGATTTAATTTGCATTTTCTAACAGGAAACATTTGGTTTGCTTGAACTTCTTTGTGGATTTTGTGTTCTCTTTATTTAATATTGATAAATATTCCTTCCTTCCACTTTCTTGTAGTTATACTGTTATTATCATTCCAGTTTCATAGTTTGGTGTCTTAGCTCATTACTTTGTGTGTTTTCTTCCTTTCTGATATAAGCATTTGGTGTTATAAATGCCCCTCAAACTAACACTTGGTGTATCCCATTACCATTTGGTTGCAATATTTCCTAATTTCCATTATGATTAATAATTACAAATTATCACTTGCTGTTCATATTTATCACTTGATTCAGGTTGTATTTTTAAATGTTCCCGCCCTAAGTGGTTTGTTTCTGTTGTCCTTGGGCTATTAATCTTTTAAGTCAAGTACATTGTGTCCAGCTGTTTTTCCTGAAGTGGAAAGTGGTTTGCACCTTAACAACTCTTTTTGATCATTGTTGACATATATTTGTGGCTTAGTATATAATCAGTTTTTTTTCCTAAATGTTCCACTCATGCTTCCAAATTATATATACATATTCTCTGATTGTTGGACCTAGCATTTTATACGTACCCATTAAATAAAGATTTTAATACGGTTCTTCAAATCTCCCTTATCATTACTAATAGTTATTGTTTTCTTAATCAATCAGTTACTGAGAGATATACTAAAAGTTCCCACTTAGTGAATTTGTCAATTTTAGTGAATTTTTGGTATATGTGTATTTTGTGGCTTCAGAATTACACACACAATAATTAGAAATGCTGTCTATGTACCCTGAATTCCTCTTTTTAATCATTTAAGGACTGAAATTAAAAAAAAAAATATATGTTCTCAGCTATTTACTTTTAACTCTTTGGTGTCCTTATGGTTTACGTACACCTCTTTTAAAGATCATATGACTCCATTTTGAATATTTCTGCTTCCTATTTATCGTGATTTTTTTTCTATGCTCCTCATGTATTATTCTCTTTTTTTGTTTTGTTTTCTATTGGACTGATTGAGTTTCCATTGGGTGGACCGAGCGTTCTTTTCTACCTCTCTAGTGGTTTGGAAGTAATATACCCTATTTCTATTTGACGAGTTCAGCTGTGATATTTTAACCTGCTCTCCAAAGTTGCTGAATCAGGTATGATGCCATGAGTAAATACTTGTTCACAGACTGCTCTACTCTAAACCAGTGTTTCTCTACAGCAATTTAAGATCGCAACACAATTTAACAGACGTCACTACAAAGATCGAAACTCAGTTGTTTTGAGTTGGAGGTGGGAGGGTTGTGGTAGAGCAGGAAGCTAACATTTACTGAACAGCTTTAACATTCTAAGCACTTTTTATGCATTTTTTTTCACTTGACGCTCACAAACACCATACCAAGGATGCATTCTTACATCCTCATTTGAAATGGGAAAAATGAGAATCAGAACAGTTAAGTAATCTTTCCCTTATGGCATAGCTAGTGATTTCTGGAGTGAGGATATAAATCTAGGTCACTTTGAATATAAATTACAGGGGCTTTCCACTATTCCACATTGTCTTCAAAGGTAGATACTTAAACAGTAGCCACATGTGGCCCCTTACATTGAACAGTTAAACTTATGAAGCCTTGGTCATCTTCTATAACAAGAGACATCCAACCACAGCAAAGTGGTTTTTTTGTTTTTGCTTTTTTATTTTATTGGCCTCAAAACTCCCACTGCCACACAAATGCAGATAATCCACACTCCATTGATTTTTACGGAAAAGGGAATATTACATTTGTCCCACCCTTACCAGATACCTGTTGAACTCTTGCTTTCTTAGAGAGACAGAAAGATGGTCTCCAGTGATCGCCACATATACAGATATAAGAAGTATATACACAAATAGTGTGCTAAAGCTCTTGAATACTCACAAATACCTATTTCTTCATCTATGTCTTGCCTTCTTCCCAGAAGTTCATCTTTTTAAAAATTTTTTTGATTATTATGTTATATCAATCACCATACATCACATCATTAGTTTTCGATGTAGTGTTCCATGATTCATTGTTTGCATATATCACCCAGTGCTCCATGCAGAACATGCCCTCTTTAATACCCATCACCAGGGTGACACATCCCCCCACCCCCTCCCCTCTAGAACCCTCAGATTGTTTTTCAGGGTCCATGTCTCTCATGGTTCATCTCCCCCTCCGATTCCCCCCTTTTCATTCTTCCCCTCCTGGTATCTTCTTCTTCTTCTTCTTCTTCTTCTTCTTTTTTTTTTTAACACATAGTGTATTATTTGTTTCAGAGGGACAGATCTGTGATTGAACAGTCTTGCACAATTCACACTCCTCACCATAGCACATCTTAAGTCATTTAACTAACAACCTTGCTTAGCAGAGCACCCAACCCCTCTGTCCCCCACTCACACCACACACACACACGCACACACACTCACACATGCACACACACGCACACACACACACACACACACACACACACACACACACACACACACTGGAGCCCAAAGCTTCTGTTTCCACGTCTGCAAAGTAGGACTACCTCTACCATCACAAACGGCAAAGAAAATTAGAGATAACAGAAAATATTCCTAACATGTAGTAGGTATTCAATATATTGAATTCAATTTATTCATCATCTCTATAACAAAATGGTTAACAAAATATTACAATTTCATATAATTTTTCCACATTGAGAATCACAGACATTATACTTTTTTGCTTCAATTATCAAATATAATTTAGAAAATTCACAGGCAGATGGAAAGTCTATTCCATTTGCCCATATCAATGCTCTTTATACTCTTTCTTTTGTCCTTTTTTTTTTTTCCTGATGATCCAAGATTTCTTTCCTCATCATTTATTTCTGTTTCAGGAACTTCTTGAGCCATTTTTAGGTAGGTCCACTGGCAACAAATTCTTAGTTTTAGGTTGTCTGAGAATGTGTTTATTTCTCTTTCATTCCTGAAAGATATTTCTACCATTTATGAGGTTCTGAGATGACAGTCATTTCTGTCAGCCCTTGAGAAATAGTATACCACTTTCTTTTGGCCTCCACAGTTTCTGATGAGAAATCCACTGAGATGCCAATAACATAAAAGTTACAAGAAACAGTGTAGAGGATCACAGGGGAAGGGAGGGAAAACTGAATGGGAAGAAATCAGAGAGGGAGACAAACCCATGAGAGACTCTGGACTCTGGGAAACAAACTGAGGGTTGCTGGAGGGGAAGGTGGGGGGGGGATGGGGTAACTGGGTGACGGGCATTAAAGAGGGCACATGATGGAAGGAGCACTGGGTGTTATATGCAACTGATGAATTACTGAACTCTACATCTGAAACTAATGATACACTGTATGTTAACTACTTGCGTTTAAATAAAATAAGTTAAAAAATTACATCTTTGGTTATAGTAAGGCTCTGAGGCTCTGTTCATTTTTGTTTCCAGTTTATTTTCTCTCTCTTGCTCAGTCTGTGTAATTTCTATTGTTCTATCTTTAAGTTCACTGATTCTTTTCTCTCCGTTAGGCTACTGAGTCCATCCACCGAGTTTTTAATTAATTAATTTTTCATTTTGACTATTTTATTTTTTCAGCTCTAAAGTTTCCACTGAGGTTTTCTTTCTGTCTTCTTTATCTTTGCTGAGACTTTCTATTTTTGTTTTTCCATTTCTTTCTAAGTGATTGTAATTGCTCACTAAAGCATGTTAACCATGGCTGCTTTAAAATCCTTGTCAGAGGGCGCCGGAGTGGCTCAGTTGGTTAAGCGACAGCCTTCGGCTCAGGTCATGATCCTGGAGTCCCGGGATCGAGTCCCATATCGGGCTCCTTGCTTAGCAGGGGGTCTGCTTCTCCCTCTGATCCTCCCCCCTCTTATGTGCTCTCTCTCTCTCATTCTCTCTCTCAAATAAATAAATAAAATCTTAAAAAAAAAATCCTTGTCAGATAATTCTTTAAAAAAAAAAGATTTTATTTATTTATCTGACTGAGAGAGACACAGCGAGAGAGGGAACACAATCAGGGTGAGTGGGAGAGGGAGATGCAGGCTTTCCGCGAAGCAGGGAGCCCGATGCGGGGCTCGATCCCAGGACCCTGGGATCATGACCTGAGCCGAAGGCAGACACTTAACGACTGAGCCACCCAGGTACCCCCTTGTCAGATAATTCTAATATCTGTGTCATCTTGGTGCTGGCATCTGTTGATTGCTTTTCCCATTCACAGTGAGCTTTTTCTGGTTCTTGGCATGATGAGTGATTTTCAATTGTATCCTGGACATTTGCAGTGGTATAAGGCTCTCTGTATTATTCCATTCTTCTCTTTCAGCAGACGTCCTCTGAAACCATACCAGCAGGGGAAGGATGGTCACCTCCTCAGTATGGCCAGGTGGGGGTGGAAATCCTGGTTCCCCACTAGGCCCGTGTTGACACCCTGGGGGAGGGAGGTGCCTCATCACTGCCCCCCCCATATGGCCTGCACTGAAAGCACATGTGAGGTGGGGAGCTTGTTCCCCCTGACAGGCTGTATTCATTTCCTATTGCTGCTGTAACAGATGACCACAAATTCAGTGGCTTAAAATACCATGCGTTTATCATCTTCCAGTTTTTAGGTCAAGAATCTGGTAGGGGTTCCAGTGGACTAAAATCGAGGTGTCAGCAGGCCATATTCTTTTCTGGAAGCTCTGGGGAGAATCCATTTCCTGGTCATTTGGGTTGTTGGCAGAACTTAATTCCTTGCAGTGGTAGGACTGACGTCCCTGTTTTTCCTGCTGGCTGCAATTTGAGGTCCGTTCCCAGCTTCTAGAGGCTGCCACATTCCTAGGCTCATGGCCCCCTTTCTCCAACTTCAAAGTCAGCCGTGGTGTGTCAAGTCTTTCTCACATGGCACCTCTCCCACCCATTGTGACACTGTGATTTGCAATAAGAAATATGGATTTGGCCCCTGGTCCTGTTCCTGGCATGGGACTCCTAAAATCCTTGGACTTTCCTGTGATGAGAGTGATAAAGGTGTCTTTGTTTATGTTAATGAAGGACTTTTGGAAAGCACCTAAGGATAGGGATGGCTGCCAGGAGAAACAACCATGTGATCAGAAGGTTAGGCTTTCCAGTCCCACTCCCTGGACCTCCCAGGAGGGGAGGGGCGCCAGAGGTTGAATCAACTGCCAATGGCCAATGATTTAATCATTCATGCCTGTGCAATGAAGCTTCCATAAAAACCCAAAAGAATGGAGCTTGGAGAGCTTCTGGGTTGGTGAACACATGCAGATGCGGGGAGAGTAGCACACTTGGAGAGGGCATGGAAGCTCCATGACCCTTCCCACATACGTTGCCCTATGCATCTCTTCCATCTAGCTGTTCCTGAGTTATATCTTTCTATAATAAACCCATAATGTAGTAAGTAAAATGTTTCCCAAAGTTTTGTGAGCCACTATTGAACCCAGAGAGGGGGTTGTTGGAACATCCGATCTATTGCCAGTTGGTCAGAAACCCAGGTGGCAACCTGGACTTGAGACTGGAGTCTGAATTGGGGGTGGGAAGAGCTGAACCCTTAACCTGTGGAATCTGACATTACCTCCAGGTGGACAGTGTCAGAATTGAGTTGAATTGTTGAACACCCAGCTGGTGTCTGAGAATTGCTTGGTGTGGAGGGAAAAAACCCCACGCATTGGAACTGGGTGCAGAATCTTTAACCATTCTTCTGCCTCCCATTTACACTTTTTCTTTTTTTTTTAAGATTTTGTTTATTTATCTGACAGAGAGAGACAACAGCGGGAGAGGGAACACAAGCAGGGGGAGTGGGAGAGGGAGGAGCAGGCTTCCCACGGAGCAGGGAGCCCGTTGCGGGGCTCGACCCCAGGACCCTGAGATCGTGACCTGAGCCGAAGGCAGACGCCCAACGACTGAGCAACCCAGGCACCCCTCCCGTTTACACTTTTGAGAGCTCATGTGATTACACTGGACCCACCTAGATAATCCAGAAAAATCTCCCTACTTCAAGGTCAGCTGTTTAGCAGCGTTAACTCCATCTGCAGTGTTCATTCCACTTCAACATGTAACATAACATTCACAAATTCTGGGGATTAAGACATAGACGTATTTGGAGAGCCATTATTTTGCCTACCACAGCAGTGGTATAAGTCACGAATCTCCAGTAAGCCTCTTCTGACACCATCTCAGTGAGGAGGGTGAGGGTCACTTCATTTTTGCTTGGTGTGAACAAATGGCCTGGCTTTCCTCCCTGCTTTCTTTGACACCACTTTAGCAAGGAGGGGGGAGGTTTGGGCACCCCCTTGCAGCCATGTGAGGATAGAAATCTAAGCTCCTTACCCGGTGTTGGTTGGCAGGAGTGGGAGGGTGGCCACTGTTTTTTCTACGGTGTTTGTCTGAAGTAGGGATGTTATTATCTAAAAGTTTTCTGTCTTATTAGGCTGTGCCTTTCATTGGTCCTTTGGCTAGTGAGAGCAGGCTTTTCTTCTCTGTGTCCGTTGTCAATTCCAAATTGCTGCCTTCTCTAGCACCCAGTCCAGGATATAGGAGGCAAACAGAAAACCCAGGGCACTTACCACCTGTTGTTTTACAGGTCCCAAGGTCCCTCTCTGGTCAGCCCTCTTCTCAAAACCTTTCAGAGTCTTGTCATGTTTGTGCTATATATAATGTCTAGGAGGTTTAGCTGTACTTAGTGAGAGGAATTGAGAGAAGTGTGTCTACTCCATTTGTCCCAGAACTAGAAGTGCATAGAATATTTTAAAAATATTATTTAAGTGTTTATTAAAATATACTTTCATTTAACAAATTAAATTCTATTTAATTATTACAAAATAAAAATATTTTGCGGTATTATATTTAACATTTCTTCCCTTCTTGTAGTGGACTCAATGAAGGAGGTTAACAACAGAATTCAGGAGCAGAAGGCACCACCATAAACTGGTTGTGAATCAGGGACACTGTATAGCAGGCAGTGGATGGCACAGAGCACTTAAGAACTGGTCAGACTGGATTCAGAGTTCAGAGCCCCTACTTGCTCACCAGTTGTGCGACCTCAGAAAAATCCCTCAGCTTCTCTGAGCCCACTCATCTCTAAAACGGGCAAACAATATCTTCCTAGAGTGTCAATGTGAGGAATACATGGGTTATTACCTGTATCATGGCTGGTGCATGGAAAGCACTGACCACATGGCAGTGGTTTTGTTTCATGATACTTAAAAACTGCAGAGAATTTTGGGGGACAGACCAGGTGAAAAGTGAATCATTTACCTTCCAGGGAGAGTCTGCTAGGGTTCAGGATGGGATCAATGCTTCAACCACCTGTGATCTTGGATTCCAGGCACATTTCAGGAACCTGGAAATTAGAAGGCCCATTGGGTGTCTTCTTAGTAGAAGACACTTCTGGTTTCATCTTGGTGTCACCGCTCCAGCTAACAACACCCCACGCCTCACCAAAAGTGCCCAACATTTCTTCACTTCCACAGTTGCTGTGAAATTATCTATGAATTACAGCTTCTATCCAGTGCACACCATGGTCCCTTGGTGACATACCTTATTCCAGCTAACTTACTCTCTTTTTCAGAAAAGGGAAAACTTCGTCATTGTCTAGCCTTAACCCAAGAACTTCCTCTACCTTGCTCTGGTCCCCTTGAAACTCTTTGACAAGGCCCAGATGTAGAAGTCTCTGTAGGTGGGTCACATCTTAAGACAGAACAAGACTATTTTCAAGCTGGTTGTGCAGTCACCACTTCCCAAGAACTTATAGAAACCAATCTCTTTTCTGAAGTCAAGTCAGAACAACAAGCTGAAATTATAGGCTTGACACAAGCCTGTCAGCTAGCAAGACATACAAGGGCTAACAGAGGCATGGCAGCAGATAAACCTTTGGTGTGTTTCATGATCTTGTCATGCTATGGGGAAACAAACAAACATCAAACAAACAAACAAACAAACACTTTTAACCTTTATGTCTCATGTCTTTCTCCTTTCCAAGAAAATTTGGATGCAGTTAATCTGGAAGTTCATACTAGGGAACAAGCCCATAGGCAAAAGGAAATGTTTTGGCTGGCCGCTATGCTAAAGAGACTGCTCTCCCTCAAGTTTGATTGGTTAAACAAGTTAAGGGCAATCTAGTTACTCTGGATCATTTTGTCGAAACCTTGGGCAAACTTTAATCACAAACACCAGATTATGTAAAGATATATTGGGATAAATCTGGATATGACTTCCAATTAGGTAGATTATGGAACCACCAAGAAGGCTGCTTGGTCTCTCTAAACGCTCTAAAATGGAGCTTAGTGAAAATTTTGCACACATCATGGCTTATCACAGTAAGCCAACTTGAAAATTATTCTGGGACATCACTGGGAAATTTTTAATTGAGTAAGAGAAGGATGTCTCCAGTCCACGTTGCACCTGCTTGCCTCTCTAAATTCAGGTTTCTGTGAAAGGATTGAAATTAGGGATTTAAGAGGTTGTAAGAAATCTTACATTTGCTGGCTTCCCTGATGCAAGTGAGAACCATGTCGTGTATGCATTCAGTCATTTACTCAAAAAATAATTGCTGAGTACCTAATGTGTGTGTCTCATCCTGTTCTGGGAAGTAGGAATACAGAGGTGAACAAGAGAAACCAAGTTATTACTCTCAGAAATTTACATTCTGTTGGGGGCGATAATAAAAAGTAAACACAAAAGACACTTTCAGACAAATAGGCAATGGGATAGAAATTGACTAGTTATTATTACTATACTTAGACTGTTGAGGGATGTGTGGCTTTTGGACTCAGTCCTAAATGACAAGAAAGAGACAGCCATATGGAAATATGAAGTAAGAGTCCATTTCCTGGTGTCTCAGAAGGGAGTGAGCTGGGCATTCTTTATGAACAGAACAAAATCCCATGTGGTGATTCCTTAGTGAACAAAGGGGAGAATGGCAGGAGACGAGGTCCAAAGAACTAGTCAGGGATCTGATGATGCAGGGCCATAGGTGGGTAGATTGAATATTATTCTTAGAGAAAAGAGAAGCCATTATAGGATTTTGTTCTAGCAAGTGATAGGAACCAATTTAGGCCTAAGGATGGCCACACCATATGATATTTGGGGAGCAAATTGTTGCTGGCCATAGCAGATTTGCCATTTGCCCCCACCAACAGTCATTATCCCTTCCCTCAGTTGTTGCCAGACACCTTGCTGTGTGGAAGAAAATATTATATCCACAAGTGTTGGGGGTGATTCCTGGGAATGCAGCTTAAGGGGGATTTACTCAGCTGAAAAAGCCCCCTATTTTCCCTTTTGCATTGCCATTTTTATCAGGCACACAACATTGTCATGATGGCTGGAATTCTAGCAGCCACTTTCCTTTTTTTTTTTTTTAATTAACATATAATGCATTATTTGTTTCTGGGGTACAGGTCTGTGATTCATCAGTCTTACACAATTCACAACGCTCACCATAGCACATGCTCTCCCCAATGTCCATCACCCAGCCACCCCATCCCTCCCACCCGCTCCAGTCCAGCAACCGTCAGTTTGTTTCCTGAGATTAAGAGTCTCTTATGGTTTGTTTCCCTCTCTGGTTTCGTCTTGTCTCATGTTTCCCTCCCTTCCCTTATGATCCTCTGTCTTGTTTCTCAAATTCCTCATATCACTGAAGTCATATGATACTTGTCTTTCTCTGATTGACTTATTTTGCTTAGCATAATACCCTCTAGTTCCATCCACATTGTTGCAAAGGGCAAGATTTCTTTTCTTTTTTTTTTCTTTTTGATGGCTGCATAATATTCTTTTGTAGAGATGCACACCACAGCTTCTTTATCCATTCATCTGTTGATGGACATCTACGCTTTTTCCATAGTTTAGCTATTGTAGACGTTGCTGCTATAAACATTGGGGTGCGTGTACCCCTTCGGATCACTACATTTGTATCTTTGGGGTAAATACCCAGTAGTGCAATTGCTGGGTCGTACGGTAGCTCTATTTTCAACTTCTGAGGCACCTCCATACTGTTTTCCAGAGTGGTTGCACCAGCTTGCATTCCCACCAACAGTGTAGGAGGGTTTCCCTTTCTCCACATCCTCGCCAACATCTGTCGTTTCCTGACTTCTTAATTTTAGCCATTCTGACTGGTGTGAGGTGGTATCTCATTGAGGTTTTGATTTGGATTTCCCTGATGCCGAGTGATGTGGAGCACTTTTTCATATGTCAGTTGGCCATTTGGATGTCTTCTTTGCAGAAATGTCTGTTCATGTCTTCTGCCCATTTTTTGATTGGATTCATTGTTCTTTGGGTGTTGAGTTTGATAAGTTCTTTACAGATTTTGGGTACTAGCCCTTTATCTAGCAGCCACTTTCAATCGTGACAGGACCCTGAGGCTTCAATCCATGTGCAGAGATGGTGGAGCAGAAAGATTGGTACCTGGGTCCCTCATGACTCTGTGGAGCCTTCCTACTTGCCCTGGACAGGCAATCTCCAGACTTCTTTCATGTAAGAGAAAACAAACAAACAAACAAACAAACACACTTTTATTTCACTTTAGCCATGTTTCCATGCAACCAAAGGTACTCAATACTGATTATTGCAGTAATCTAGGAAAAAGAAGAAGGTGAATTTGGACAAGAGTGATAGCCTTGGAGTTGGAGAACAGTAATCTAATGCTAGATATAATTTGAAGGTAGAACCGCAGGGTAACGACAAAGATTGGATGTGTGGTGAATGATAACATTTACCAAACCAGGAGAGACTTAGAGAAGAGCAAGAAACCAAGAGTGGAAAATCAAGAGTTCTATTTTGGGCCTGCCAATTTTCTGATGCTTTGTGTCCAATGTGGAGATGTTGAAGAGGCACTTAGAAATACCTCAGGGCAGAGGTAGAGTGAGAGGTAAAGATTTGGCCGTCATGAGCGTAGTGCTGGTATTTAAGACACGGGACAAGATGGTATCACCTAGGGAGAGTGTAGGAAGAGAAGACAGCTGGAGATAGATTCCTGGGGCACCCTCATATTTAGATGTCCAGTATGGGAACAGAGACCAGCCAAACTGACTGAAGAGGGGGCGCCAAGCGGATGGGCAGAGATGGCAGCAGAGGCAGTCTGACAGGAGCAAAGGGGGAGGTGGAGGCAGGCAGACGGGAGCAAAGAGACAGAGACGAACAAGACAGAGATAGAGTCGGAAACAGTCAGAGACAAGACACAGACCGCCGGCAGGGACAGAGACAGGCAGAAAGACAAAATCAAAAGGAGACAGGACAGAACAGAAACAGGCAGACAGAGAGAATGGATGAGAGAGACAGACAGACAGAGAATGAATGAGAGACAGAGTCACATATGCACAGTACAAGAAACAGAGGCAGACAGATTGTCAGAGACTGTCAGGCAGGGACAGTCAGAGACAGAGACAGGCAGGAAAAGAGAGTCAAAGAGAGATGGACAGGATGTGAGAGAAATGGAAGGAGACACAAAAACACACACCCAGAGCAAGAGCAAGAGTGAGAGTGAGAGCAAGAGCAAGGGTGATAGCAAGAAAGAGAGACAGAGACAGAGAGCACAATATCCAACATCCCTCCGACTGCCAGATTCACTTCCCATTAATTTTAGCTGCTATGTACAGCACACTCCGCCGTCCACAGGTATCATGCTCTTACTCCAGTTACCTCACTCCCTCTTTCAGAGGGAGAAGAACCTCATTTTTATGGGCTGAATTATGTCCCGCCCCCCCCAATCATGGGTTGAAGTTCTAATCCCCAGTATCTCAGAATATGACCGTAATTGGAGATAGGGTGTTTGCAGAGGCCACTAGGGTGGGGTCTAACCCAATATGACTGGTGTTTTTATGAGAAGAGGAGATTGGGAGACAGATGTGTACAGAGGGAAGGCCACACAAAGGCACAGGGAGAAGAGAGCCATCCAGTAGTTGAGGAGAGCAGCGTGGAACAGATCTTTCCTTCAGGGCCCTCAGAAAGAACCAACCGTGGTGACACTTTGATCTCAGACTTCTTCTAGACTCCAGAACTGTGAAAAAATAACTTTATCTTGTTTAATCCAGCCCACCTATAAGACTTTGTTATGGCAGCTCTAGCTAATTTGTATATTCTGATTGTCTAACCTTAACCCTAGAAATTTGCTTGGCACTCTGATCTCTCTGAAACTCTTTTACGAGGCTCAGACTTGCAAGTCTCTGCAGGCAGGTCAAACCTTAAGACAAGACAAGGATATTTTCCAGGTAGCCATGAAGTCACACCTCCCAGGGGCTTATAGAATCCAGTCTCTTTCCTGAAGTCAAGTCAGCACAACGAGCCAAACTTACAGAGTTGACTCAGATCTGTCAGCTAGCAAGCCATGGCATGCTGTGTTAGCATAGACACCACAGCAGATGTGTCTTTGGAATGGTTCATAATTCTGCCATGCTATGGAAACAACTGGGGTTTCTTTCTTAGCTGCTGCTGGTACTCCCATTAAGCACAGTAAGCAAGTTTGAGCTTTACTAGATGCCTTGCTCCTTTTTAAGGAATGACATGCATTTAAGCTGGAAGCTCGTATGAGAACACACCAATGAGGCAAAAGAAAATATTTTGGCTGAGCACTATTCTAAAGAGGCTGCCCTCACCCAAGCCTGATAGGTTCAGTAAACTTAAAGACAATCTGGTCACTCTGGATCACTTTATGAAACCCTGAGGAAACTTCAATCACAAACACCAGTTTCTTAAAGAAATATATGGGAAGAAATTTGGGTTTACGCTCCAATCAGGTAGGTTATAGAGTCACTAAGACAGCTTTTTGGCCTCTCCACACCCTCTGAAGTGGAGACCGGAACAACTAGACCAAAAAAAAAAAAAAAAAAAAAAAACCCAAAAAACAAAAACAAAAACAAAAACCGATAACTTGCACACCATGACCCATGAAGTCAACTGACTTGAAAATTATTCTAGGGTAACATTAGGGAAAATCTTAATTGGATGTAAGAGGATATCCCCAGTGAATATTGCACCTGCCAAAATCATAAACCTGGAAAATCTGTGAAGGTGGGATATGGACAGGAACCACAGCCTTAAGACCATTTGAATATTTGTAAAAAGAAATTACACAACTCCCCATGACCATCTGTCTTTCCCCTAGATGGCTAGAAGCATCCACTTGCCAAAAGGCAATAGCTCTTACCTTGGTTCAAAAATCAACCACAGTTTTGTTTGTTTTTTTTTCCTACTTGGGGAATACCCAACTTATCTTTTCAGTGATGGGGGTACTTGTTTTACTGGGATCATAATTAAGGAACTTTGTAAGGTCTTTCCCTAAAATTCAGAAGTCAGGAAACGACAGATGTTGGCGAGCATGCGGAGAAAGGGGAAGGAACCCTCCTACACTGTTGGTGGGAATGCAAGCTGGTGCAACCACTCTGGAAAACAGTATGGATGATATAGATACAGATATAATCAGTGGTACTACTTTAAAATGAAAACTTGCTAAACACTCTGAAAACTTATAGCCACCACAGCCTAAGGTATTCCTATTGGTATCAATGGCCTTCCAATCATCTCCCTCTGTCAATCGTAGATTTTCACTTTATGAATTTTTCACAGACAGATAAATGAGACTGGACATAATGCCCTCTATTTTAGGCTCCACTGTGTTGCAAGCAGATGTAGACAAATTCTGTAAGGGACTAATGTAATACATTCGGACTTATTCCCAATAGGTATAAGCCACCCTTCTGGAGGAGCTGTCTCCTGAGCATGTGTACAACTTAAAACCAAGAATCTTTGTCTCCCGGAAGAGGTACCAACAAAAGATCCACTGGAGCCTCATTGGAAGGGCCCTTATTAACTTGCTCTTTATCACCAACACTGCAGTCAAGCTATAAGGAATAGATCTTTGGGCTCATGTGTCCCAGCTGAGAAAATGTCAACCTCAGACTGATTGTGTTTCTCCTTTAACTGGGAACTTTAAACTGAGGGTTTCTTCATATCCCTCCAAAGCATTAGACTACAAGAAGGAGACAGCTTTACCAAGAAAATCAGAACAAGTAGATGACCTTGGATTTTGAAAACCTGCCACCCAAGACAACGGAATAAGATCTTTGTTTCAACTTCACCACATTGTTTTATACCCTAACTCTGCTACTTATTATTTACATCCTTAAGTTTGAATTTGTGCATCTCTGCAGAGTCACCGCCAAGTGCTGATTGAGAAGATCTTTCCCAAACTCTCCATCATACTGTTTTTCCTTCCTTTTTCTTCCTGCCCCTTCCCTCTCCTTTCCCAAACACACAAAGCCTCTGGCATTTTCTAAGCCAGGCCTACACCTGTGAAGTTAATGTCATGCTGCTGTTTTGTCTCACCCTTACTGTGGGCTCTGTGGTCCCTTTGTAAATATGTGTCCCTTACTCAGCTGGGACTCTCTCTCTCATCACCACTGCAGGTTAGAATGCAACCCCTACCCGGGCAGGACTGCAACAATAACTTCCACAATAAATACCCCTTATCCTGTATGCCTTCAGAGAGGAGGGTCTTGATTTTTAGAGATGTATCCCGGTCTCTAATCCCAAATTTATGGGATTAGTTTGCTGTGATGAAACCTTCTTGACAGATGATTCTACAGAAGGAGCAGCCTACACATAATCTAGCTCAGGCAGAAAACTATACCTCTTCTTTGATGAGTTTCGATATACCCAGGAGTGCCACAAATGACTCACATTTAATTTGAGACTCAAATGTCCACTGGTATTCCCCTACCAATGAGATAGGATCCTGTTTCTTTGCTCAATATTTTTCCTTTTAAGATACTTAATCTCACTTTTTTTTGCAACGAGTTTGCTACCAGAACCCAGGTGTTGTGAAAACCACCACTAAATCGAAACCAAAATGGGAAAGGAAAAGACTCACATCAACATCATCATCATCACTGGACATGTAGAATCGGGCAAGTCTGCCACTACTGGTCATCTGATCTGCAAGTGTGGTGGGGTCGACAAAAGAACTATCAAAAAATTTGAGAAGGAAGCTGCTGAGATGGGAAAGGGCTCCTTCAAGTATGCCTGGGTCTTGGATAAACTGAAAGCTGAACATGAATGTGGTATCACCATTGATATCTCCCTGTGGAGATTCGAGACCAGCAAGTATTATGTGACCATCACTGATGCACCAGCACACGGAGACATTATCAAAAACATGATTACAGGCACATCTCAGGCTGACTGTGCTGTCCTGATTGTTGCTGTTGGTGTTGGTGAACTTGAAGCAGGTATCTCCAAGAATGGGCAGACCCTTGAGCGTGCCCTTCTGATTTACACACTGGGTGTAAAACAACTAATTGTTGGCGTTAACAAAATGGATTCCCCTGAGCCACCCTACAGCCAGAAGAGATATGAGGAAATCGTTAAGGAAGTCAGCACCTACATTAAGAAGACTGGCTACAACCCCAACACAGTAGCATTTGTTCCAATTTCTGGTTGGAATGGTGACAACATGCTGGAGCCCAGTGCTAACATGCCTTGGTTCAAGGGATGGAAAGTCACCCGTAAAGATGGCAATGCCAGTGGAACCACACTGCTTGAAGCTCTGGGTTGCATTCTGCCACCAACTCGTCCAACTGACAAGCCCTTGCATCTGCCCCTCCAGGACGTCTACAAAATTGGAGGTATTGGTACTGTCCCTGTGGGCCGAATGGAGACTGGTATTCTTAAACCTGGCATGGTGGTCACCTGTGCTCCAGTCAATGTTACAACTGAGGTATAGGGTCTGTTGAAATGCACCATGAAGCTTTGAGTGAGGCTCTAGCTGGGGACAATGTGGGCTTCAATGTCAATAACGTATTTGTCAAAGATGTTTGTTGTGGCAAGGTGGCTGGTGACAGCAAAAATGACCCACCAATGGAAGCAGCTGGCCTTAGTGATTATCCTGCGCCATCCAGACCAAATCAGCGCCGGATTTGCACCCGTGCTGGATTGTCACACAGCTCACATTGCTTGTAAATTTGCTGAGCTGAAGGGGAAGATGGATGATTGTTCTGGAAAAAAGCTGGAAGATGGTCCCAAGTTCTTGAAATCCGGTGATGCTGCCATCGTTGATATAGTTCCCGGCAAGCCACGCCTATGCGTGCTGAGAGCTTCTCTGACTCTCCTCTTCTGGGCCATTTTGCTGTTCATGACATGAGACAGACGGTTGCTGTGGGTGTCATCAAAGCAGTGGACAAGAAGGCAGCTGGAGCTGGCAAGGTCACCAAGTCCACCCAGAAACCTCAGAAGGCTGAATGAATATTATCCCCAATACCTGCCACCTCAGTCTTAATCAGTGGTGGAAGAACAGTCTCAGAACTGTTTGTGTCATTTGGCCATTTAAGCTTAATAGGAAAAGACTGGTTAACGATCACACAATGCATCATAAAACCTTCAGAAGGAAAGGAGAATGTTTTGTGGATCATTTGTTCTTTTGTGTGTGGGGCAGTTTTAAGTTATTAGTTTTTAAAATTAGCACTTTTGAATGGAAACAACTTGAGCAAAAAATCTCTGTCACAGAATTTTGAGACCCTTTAAAACAAAAGTTTAATGAGAAAAAAAAGACATTTAGTCTCACCAATTTAATGAGATTTTTGTCTCTTTATTTTGTCTCTTTAGATCAGAGTTATAAGCCATCTCTACCAAATCAGAAGAGTAATCTGTGATGAAACACATCCATTATTACCTGATGATGAAAAGGAACTGTGCAAGGAAACCAATAGTCTAGGCATCAATTTTGGGGAACCCATCACCTCTCAAAATAGATTTTATACTGCAGTTATCACCGGAGGGGAGCCCTGTGGCCTACACAATTACACAGTGGATGGATGGATGTAATGCCTGAGTATTCCATGCTGTCATCTATGAAGTTACCTGAGCTATCAGTGATACCATTGAAGGTATTGACGTACTTGCTTAACAAGTGCAGAAACTCCAGAAGGCTGCTTCCATCATCAACCGGCATCATCCTAGCACTAGGGGAGGAATATGCACAGTCATTGGTGATGACTGCTGCAAGTGAAGTCCCAGAAACCTTTATGATGTCTTTTTCATGACTTAATACATCTATGAACATAACTAAAACATTCAGTAAGTGAACGGCAATCATTGTGACCTCTGGGAAGTTTTGGGTTAGTTTTAGGTGGCAGGAGATGGGACATCTTTTCCTACATATTCCAAATAAGACTGCAGTCCTTCTCACAAACGTTTCCCCCCACCCCCCTTCAAGGGCTAGTGACCACTCTTAAATCAATCCTATCACATTTAATCAAGAGCAGTGGTACCAAGCAGATCATCCAAGCCATAATTAAGGAAAACAAAAGACGAAATAACAAGCCTCTTCCACCTCCTCTCAAGACATTTCTTTAGCTCCTGAACAGTCTTACTGATTTATATGTCCTCTTCTAGATGGACCAACTATGAGAAATAATCCATCTTCACCAAGAGGACTATGAAAAGACATAATAAAAGATTTCCGGTCCCCCCACCTTCTTTCTCTTTTCTCCCTCCCCCCCCTTTTTTTCTATCTCCCTCCTTTACTCGGCAAACTTTAGCTAAAAGATAAACTGCAGGCTTGCAAAACCAGTTCTTAAAAAATACTGTTCTCTTGTTTATTGAGATTGCACCAATGACCCCAAGCAAAGAGCACAAACAAACAAACAAACAAAAAACAGGAATGACCTCCAACCATGAGATGCAGTTAGAGTAGAAATCTGCTGCCTAATCCAAAACAGCAAGAACACCTACCTCGCTACCCTGTAAAACTCCAACTTTGCTTAAATTGAGGAGTCACTTGCTCTTTGTTTCCTGAGGCATATCAGTGGAATAAAGCCTCTAACCTCTATTTGAATCACTTAAATCATTTCCTTGTAACAGATCTTAAACCATCCATGACCCTGCTTGATTATCTTAATAAAAGAAACATATCCCCCCAAAGATTTATGAACAAACATATCCACTATAGTATTAATTGTAGTAGGAATAAACAGGGAAGTAGTTAAATAATTACGATAAAAAGCATTTGATGGATTTTTAGGTACCCATAAAACTAAGTTTTCCATTGTATTGACTGATAAAAGGGTGTTTCAATTCTTTTTTTTATTCCAAAAGGTTGTGTAAAAATGTGTTTATACACTAACATCTTTTCAGTGATGTTTCTCTAGGCAAAGAGATTCTGGGTGATAGATTCATTGACCTTACTGCTTCCCCACATTCTCTAATTGCCACTACATATATATATATATATATATATATATATACTGAAGATGGAGAGAAACTCTCATTGAAACTCAGGCAGTGTCAGGAGCTCCCCTCCCCAGAATCCCAATCACAGCTTTCAAACTGCTGGTAAAGTTGGCCCTGGTATCCCTTTCCTGCATGCATGCAAATTGCTGACCTCAGTCTTTGGGTGAAGCTCTGCATTTAGAGAAGAAAGACCATAAGAGAAGAGAAACATTGTAATGAGGCTGAATGAAACACAGAGAATTCCTCCAGGGAGCAGACCAGACTCTTGCACAAACATGACCAGAGGTCCACAAACGCTACTTTTGACTAGTTTCTAGTCTCACAACCAGGTGAGATTGCTGAAAGGTTAAGGAGAGTAAACCATGCAGTGTAGCTGGGCCAATTCCAACTACCCATGGGAACTATGATTCTGGTCAATATAAAGTGATAACACAAATATGCATCCCTGTAATAGTCACAATAGCAAACAACAATATAATATGAGTAGAAATGGGCAGGGGAGATGTTGCTATGGGAATAATTATACCAACCTGACAATATATCTGAGAGGATAGCAACCAAAAGACATTTAAAGGGAGGGCAGGATCTGGGTGGACTGAGAAGTCTGAGAAGTACATCTGAGAAGTACAAAGGCACCAAACTTCCAGCTTTCATACAGGGCAACCAGTATATACTATTTTATTTCTGACATTAACTGAGTATTAGCGATATGAACAGAGATTCCCAAATTTTGTATCCATTACTAACACCCAGACAGCTTTGTGAAAACTCAGATTGTTATGTTTTAGCGTTTTTGATTCAGTGAGTCTGAGATGCGTATTGTAAATTTGAATTTCTAACAAGTTCCCAGATGCTGCTGCTGTTGCTGCTGCTACAGGGGAACGCTTTGAAAACCACAGGCCTAAATATGCCAAGAGTAGAGCTAAGGATGAGTATCTAACAAATCAGCAGAACATGTAAGAAGAAGATTGGCAAAAGCACCGACCATATGGCAAAACATAGAAAACCAAAGGGAATGCAAACATATATAATGTAATACAATATGATATAATAACCTGTGTGGGTGCCTTAACGATAGCAGAAATATTAGGAAAAGACAAAGGGGAAAAAGTTGTTTGTTCATTAGTGTCTTTTCCCCTTTGGAGGCTTTGTCTTTTTTTTTTTTTTTTTTTTCACTCAAGAAGGGGGTTCTGGAATAGTGCATTGGCCAGAACTTTGTCACAGTGCAAACTCCCTGCTCTGGATGGTGTTCTAAACCACTATGCTCCATGAGCCCTCCATGGAAGAGTAGCTAGAGAAGTGAAGAAGTCTAAAGATGGAGCTCAAGGCCAGCCACATTTAGAGGTCAGGAAGAGGAAGACCAGCAAAATCTGAGAAGGAGGAATCAGTGAGGTAGAAGGAACAGTGGGAAAATTGCTTTTCTAGAAGCCAAATAAAGAAAAAGTTTCAAGGAGGAAGGCATGATCAGTTGTCTAAAAGGCAACTGAGAGGGTCAAGTAAGAGTAAGATGAGGACTGGGGAAATGGCAATTAGATTTAGCCTCACAGAGGTCATTTGCATCCTTGATACAAGCAATTTTGGTGGAGCATTTTTTTAAAGAATTATTTATTTATTTGAGTACGGGGGACAGGCAGAGGGAGAGGGAGGGAGAAAATCCCAAGCAGACTCCTCGCTAAGCACAGAGCTGACATGGCGCTCAATCTCACAACCCTGAGATCATGACCTCAGCCAAAACCAAGAGTCAGACACTTAACCAACTGAGCCACCCAGGTGCCCCATAATTTCGGTGGAGTATTGAGAAGAAAGGCTAAATAGAGCGTGTTTAGCTGAGAATGGGAGGAAAAGATTTCGAGACAGTGAATCCAGACACACCTCTGGGGGATATCTGCCAGAGAGGGGAGGAGAAGAATGGTGTGGTAGCTAGAGGGGTAAGTGGGAGAAGTTACAGCTGTCTGTTTACTAAGGAGAATGATAGGAAAAAAGAAAGAAGCAATAATACAAGAGAGGCGGGTGGGAGAATTTCTGGAGAAATTTCCTTGGGAAGCGGTCAGGTATAAATGGAATCTCGTGCATGAGTGGCATGGAATGGCTTTAGATAGAAGGCTTACGAGTTCATCCAAAAGGCAGGAGGAAATGCAGAGTATTCTGGGCACAGGTGAAGTGGGACAACAGTGGGAGCTTATGGGAGTTCTCCTCTTATTGCTTCTATGGTATTAGTGAAGTGGAGAACAACGTCACTGGCTGTGAATGAAGAAGGGAGAGGAGTTTATGGAAGCATGACAAGAGAGTAAGGTAGGAAAGGGTTGTTCAAGAGAGTGGGGAAATGAATAAGCTAGGGTATTTGTTCTTAACTCCAGCTTCACGTTAGAATCGCCTGCAGAAAGATAGAGGTCTAGTTTTATTCTTTTATATGTTGAATATCCAATTTTCCAAGCGCCATTTATTGAAGAGACTGTCTTTTTTCCGTTGAGTATTCTTGGCTCCCTTGTCAAACCATCAGTTGACCACTAAACTTATGGTGGTAATCAGTTCACAATATATGTAATTCAAATCATTATGGTGTACACTTTAAATTTATACAGTGCTATATAGCAGTTATATCTCAATAAAACTGGAAAGAGAGAAACATTTTTTAAATACCCAAAAACAAAAACAAAACAGAATCACCTGGAAAGTTATTAACAATTTGGGGTACGAATTAGTGCACATTTTTTTTTAAGATTTTATTTATTTATTTGACAGTGAGAGAGAGAGAGAGAGAAAGAGCACACAAGCAGCGGGCGTGGGAGAGGGAGAAGCAGGCTTCCCGCCGAGCAGGGAGCCCGATGTGGGGCTTGATCCCAGGATCATGACCTGAGCCGAAGGCGGACGCTTAACCGACTGAGCCACCGAGGCGCCCCTAGTGCACATTTTCTGAGTAGAGCTGGGGCATTGGTATTACTAAGAGCTCTGTATCTTATTCTAATATCCAGCCAGGGTTGGAAAGAACTGGATTAGGGAAATGTAGTATTATTTCCAGACAACTTTAGAGACCCACTTGAGGTCCATGTCATGGGTTTAAGGTGGTACCATTCGGCACAGGTATTTCTTTCTCTGGATACAATCAGATGGAGACTGGAGGGCTGCAGGTTTTATGTATGTAGAGATTTGATTCAACTGAAATTGAAATTTGGAAGGAGGGAGGGAGAGTTGGAGGGAAGGGGAGGAAGAGGGAGATGAAGAGAGAGAGAGAGAGAACATGAGAGAATCATATATAAGGATATAGGAAGGTCGAGGGGCAGTAAAAATGTTGTAGGGTTACTGAATAGTAGATCCCATTGGGGTTGTACTGCTGTCAATTTCAAGGTGCTTGTGGAGACGGGATGCAGAAAACAGTATCTATTAGGAAAGTGTAACGCTTGAAATTGAAATGATAGAGGGTTTTCCGTTATTATCGATGACACGGGCTGGGGAAATGTTCTCAGTAGAGGGGTAAATCCCACCCTTAGTGCATGTTTTGGAAATTTGTATGGGCATTTTTGAATGTCAAAAGGATGTGGAGCATTACTGGCCTTCAATGTGCCAGGGTCAGGGATATGCAGGATATCCCCACATGTGGAAGAATGTCCCAAATAGCAAGATCATCCAAGAGCCTACTGAACATTTCTTGAGGTGAAGAATCCTTTTAAAATAATCTCAAGTTATAAACTAACGCCATTTTACACATAACTACAAATTATACATTTTACACAGTTTCAATATAGACTGACTTTTCTATATTAAATGTGGAATGATCATGAAGGGAACATTGTAATTTGTTTTTTCTCTCACAGCCTTACCAATAATTGTTCACACTTTCAGAAAACCACATCTGTGAAAGCAACTGTAATCTGTGGTGTTTGTATCTATATCTATGTATCTATGTATCTACCTATCATGTATCTATCTATCATCTAACTATCATCTATCATGTATCTATCTATCATCTCTCATCTCTCATCTCTCATCTATCTATCTATCTATCTATCTATCTATCTATCTACCTATCATCATCTATCTATCTATCGTCTATCTATATGAATTCACGGGAATTTTATCAAAAAGTACAGGAATAAAATTTTTTGCCCTTCAGTTCAAATTGGGTGAAGTACCAGTACCTACTTCATAGTGTCCTTGTGAGGATATATTGTGCTCAAACTAGTCAACACTTACAACAGTCCTTGGCAAATAATGAGCACTCAGAAAGTGTTAGCTATTATTTCTATCACCATCAGCTTTATTTTAGAGATCCAGAAGTTACAGTTTGTTTTGGAGTTTGGGACAGACACTATCTCCAAGATGAGAAAATATCTTCATCTATTCATTTACCTCTCAATCTCATGCACCAAGGAGACAATCTTGAATGTCAGCTGGTGTCTCTTACAAAGAAAATGTATGAAGAGGTCCAATGTCAGGATGATACAGGGGGAGTGGCCCAGAAAGAAGAGCATGGAATAGGTCTGATGTATACTCTAACCTCCTCCATTCATTGTTGTATATTCTGAGAAGGCTCAAATTTTATTTATCCTGGAATTCACATCAGTCTACTCACCTCCTCAGGTTTTCTTGGATACCAATTTTCCTATGAAAAGTATCTTCCTGTGAATAAAATAATTTACTCACACTCCCACGTTTTCCTGAACATCGTCTATCCCTCCCTCAAACCCAAATTAAGAACAACATCAGTAAAAAAGGTAAGAGTAAGGACCTCTGGGAAATTATCTCCTTCTTAAAAGTAATGAGGAAACTGGCAAAAAATGCCAGCATAAACATTTTTCAGAACTCAGGAAAATGACCAAAGGACTGAAGAAATCAGGGAGCTTTCTGGTGTTTCCCCTAGCTTCCTTGTTTAACTTTGACAAACAGCAGCCTGAAATTGCAGTGAACAGCAGCAGCCTGGTAGTCACCAGAGGGGATAGAACAGGGCTGGAGTTCTGTCCAAGACCCATTCCCAGAGAGATGCTATTACTTGACCTGTCTGGTGGTTCCCTGGAAAACCCCACCCACAAGGTTGTCCTTATTTGACCTCTCTCAGAGCTTGCCCAATGGGAAAATAAGGGCAATTGGTAAAAACTACTAGAGACAATTGTTTATGACCACCGCTGACTCTAGCAGTGGATAAACAGATGCGGACAAGCAATAGGCTACCCAAAAACCTGAAAGGAAAATCAAGGAATTGAGGTGTCCATATATAGGGCTTTGATAAATTCCTACACGTTCCTGGAGGTGTAGAAAGCCATGCATGAGGTTGTGCCCATGGTCAGGAAAGATCTGAGAAGACTTTAAGCTCCTCATTCAGGCTGACCATGAAGCTCTGTGCAAGGATGAAGTGGAAGCTAAGGCAGTGTTGTCAGTTGACTGCCTGAGGGTTAAAGGCATGTCCCAACATGTACACAGAGCCCCTTTGCAGACTGGGAGACTTACTGATTGCAGGCCTTAAGGAAATCTCCATCCAATTATTAGCTGACCACTAACTAATGAAACAAGGGCTTTAGTGGCCACACACAACAAAGAATACAGACTTTACATAACTATTGCACAGAATCCTTAAATGAACAGAACTACAACAACAACAAAAATAACAACCTGGGTTGGGGGTGGAGCAGAAATATGACTTCCAGAGTTGCAACAATATATTATATAATATGTCCAGTTTTCAAGAAAAAAAAAAATCAGAAGACATACAAAGAAACGAGAAAATAAATTCCAAACACAGGAAAAAGATGCAATCAATAGATACCATCACAAATAGAAACCATCACTGAGGAAGCCCAAACAATGGACTCATTGGCCGAAGAGTTAGATCTTCTATTTTAATATGTACAAAAAAAGGAAGGAAAGAGAGTGACTTCATCAAGGTAGCAGGATAGGAGTTTCCAGCACTTGTAACCTTGCAGAAACATCAATTTGAACAAC
>NC_058419.1:77450633-77513510 GCF_002201575.2 Neomonachus schauinslandi | reverse complement strand
ATGCTCTGGCGAGGTGATACCTCATTGTGGTTTTGATTTGCATTTTCCTGGTGAATCATGATGTTGAGCATCTTTTCATGTGTCCCTCGGCCACCTTCTTTGTGTTTTTTTGGGGGGAAATGTCTATTCAGGTCCTCTGTCCATTTTTAATTCGACTATTTGTTGTTGTTCTGGGTTGTTGTTGTTGTTTGATGTTCAGTTGTATAAGTTCTTTATATATTTTGGATATTATCTCTTTATTGGATAAATAACTTCCAAGGGTATTCTCCCATTCAGTAGCTTGTTTTTCGTTATGTTGATGGCTTCCTTTGCTATGCAAAAGCTTTTAATTTTGCTGTAGTCTCAATAGTTTATTTTTGCCTAAGGAGTCATTTTCATAAATATGTTGCTAAGGCTGATGTTCAGGAGATTACTGTTTTTGTTCTCTTTTTAGAAGTTTTATGGTTTCAGGATCACCTCACACCTACCAGTATGGCTGGTATGAAAAAGACAAGAAATAGCATGTTTTGGTGAGGATGTAGAGAAAAGGGAACCCTCGTGCACTGTTGGTAGGGATATAAGTATGTACAGCCAGTATGGAAAACAGGATGGGGATGTTCCTCAAAAATTAAAAATTGGAATACCTTAATGATCCAGTAATTCACTAAGTATTTACCCAAAGAAAAAGGAAACACTAATACAGAAAGATATATGAATCCCTCTGTTTATTGCATCATTATTTACAATAACCAAGATATGGAAGAAACATAAGTGACCATCAATAAATGAATGGGGGAAGAGTTAAGATGGCAGAGAAGTAGGGGGAACCTGGGCTTTCCTAGTCCCTCAAACACATTTATTGAGGTCAGATCACTTGGAACACCCAGGAAAGCGATCTGGGGACTGGGAGAAGGATCTCCAGAGTTGAAGGGAGACAGTGTGGCAGGTGCAAGGAGTGTGGAAGTAAATTGAGGGAGAGAAAACCTGCAGTGCCATGGAAGGGAAGGAACCCTTTCCACAGAGAGAGAAAGGGAGAGAAAGAGAGAGGCATTGAGAGAGGGTGGCATCAGGTTCACACAAGACGAAACCCTCTACAGACCACAGACTGGGGAGCAAGGGTTCTGAGTGTCTCAGGTTTCTTTTGCTTGGTTTTGTTTTTTATTGCAAACAGCCTGTAGAGCTCAAACTCTGGGGTTTTGGAAGTGCATGACTTTTGCCAGAGTGGAGCTACTGTAGCTTGCACTCCTGGGGAGAAGGAGGCCACTGGCCTGATAGCACACAAAGTGGTGAGGGGATCTCCTGGGTCACACTGGGGGAGAACGTTGTCTTCCTGGAGTACATTGAGGGTACTCAAATTGAGGGTACATTGAGGTTATAGTGCCTCTCCAAGGACAAAGGACCCTGCAGGCACCAGCAAAGGGCCTTTCATGGGCAGGGGACAAAGGTATGTGCAGAAGGTGGATAACTGAGTCACTGCTTTTCAAAGTGTCACACCATAGATTTTTGCACACTGCGTAGATATGGGACTGTTTTCCTGGGACAAAGGACAACAGGTACAGCATGGAGAGACTCTTCTCTAGAGGAGAAGAGTGGGTCCCTGCGGTGCCAGCTACTTTAAGACTTGGAGTTTTGAATCCCAGCAGTGAGCCAAAGATAAAACCCAGGAGAGCTGTGGTGCCGAGCATGCTGATGGCTCTTAGTATTCTGTGAAGGCTTCTTGAACAGTGGCGGGCTGTGAGATCCCCTGTCTGGGGAGGAGAGAGTAGGGTGGAGCCATTTTCCCCCTCACCACCAACACAGTCAGACTTTAGAGAACAACACAGTGGCCCCCAGTTGAAGAGGGAACTGATGACACCAAACCCCAAAAACCTGTGCCTGGAAAGTGCATACTTACTAGGATAGGTCTGACCAAACTAGCAGTGGGTGTCTCCCCCAGAAGAAAGCACAGGCAGCACCCTGCATGCACCAAGTCTAAAGATCATAGAGTGCTTCAAAACATCCCATGCATTTCTGCTGGGAAAAGAACCAGGCTTTACATTCTTTTTTAATTTATATTCTTTTCTTTAGAATCAGGCTTATGAGTTTTCCCTTTGTTAGCTTTTTCTTTTTTTGAATTCCCTTTTCTTTTTACTTTGGATCAGGCCTCATTTTATCTTTTTTTTTTTTCTTTCTTTTTCTTCAGAATCAGGTTTATAATTTGTTGATTGTCCGTTAGTTTTTGTTCTTGTTATTGTTCCTTTTCCTTTCTTTTTCTTTTTTTAAATAAGGCATTTTTCGTCTCCCCCCCCTTTTTTCCAGGCTTATTTTAACAACAACAACAACAATAAATCAAAGCACATTTAGGTAAAGGTCCAAACACTCCCCCCTGTAAGCAAGAAGGAGCACATTAGAGGAGTGACCAGTGCGAAAAAGCAGCCAAAATAGAACAGCAAGATGCACACAGCATACACCAGAAACATCCTGAAGTGCCAGGCCTTGGACAGTGTATGAGCCTGTCTTAATATAGTATTACTCTCAGAAGCAGGAAACATAATAAGCTTTCAAAATATGCAAAAGACAGAAACTTAGCTAAAATGAAAAGAGGGAGGAATTATCCCCAAAAAGAAATTTCAGGAAGATATCACAGCCAGGGACTTGCTCAAAGCAGATATAAGCAATATATCCGAACAAGAATTCAGAACAACAGTCATAAGACTACTAGTTGGACTTGAATCAAGCATAGAAGGCAGCAGATAAACCCTTGCTGCAGAGATAAAATACCTAAAAACTAGTCAGGCTGAAATAAAAAATGCTATAACTGAGATGCAAAATGAATTGGATATAATCACAATGAAGACTAAAGAAGCAGAGGAGAGAGTAGGTGATTCAGAGGATAAAATTATGGACAATATGAAGCTGAAAAGAAGAGGGAAAGGAAACCATTAGATCACGAAGGTAGACATAGGGAACTCAATGATTGCATAAAGCAAAATAATATCTGTATTTAGGAGTCTCAGAAGAAGAAGAGTGGGAAAAAGGGGCAGGAGGTTTAGTTGAACAAATTATAGCTGAGAATTTACCTAATGTGGGGAAAGAAACAGGCATTCAAGTCCAAGAGTTACAGAGAACTCGCCTCAAAATCAACAAAAACAGGTCAACACCATGACATATCATAGTGAAACTTGCAAAATACAAAGATAAAGAGAGAATTCTGAAAGCAGCTAGGGACAAAAGGTCCTTAACCTACAAGGGTAGCCATATAAGGTTACCAAGAGACCTGTCCACTGAAACTTGGCAGGCTGGAAGAGTGGAAGGACACATTCAATGTGCTGAATGGGAAAAATATCCAGGCAAGAATACTTTACCCAGCACAGCTGTCATTCAGAATAGAAGGAGAGATAAAGAGTTTCCAGGGCAAGTAAATCTAAAGGAGATCATGAATGCTAAAACAGCTCTGCAAGAAACATTAAAGGGGACCCTTTGAGTAGAAAAGAGAGACAAAAAGCAACAAAGTCTAGAAAGGAACAGAGAATATCTATAGGAACGGTGACTTTACAGGTAATACAATGACACTAAATTCATATCTATCAATAATTGCTCTGAATATAAATGGACTAAATGCTCCAATCTGAAGACATAAGGTATCAGAATAGATAAAAAACAACACCAAAGGATATGCTGCTTATAAGAGCCTCATTTTTGACCTAAAGACAACTACCTGCAGATTGCAAGTGAAGGGATGGAGAATCATTTAGCCTGCTAATGGTCATTAAAAAAAAAAAAAAAGCTGGAGTACCCATACATATATCAGACAAACTAGATTTTAAACCAAAGACTGCCTGAGAGTTAAGATCATTCTGAACACCTGTGAAATCAACCAGATGTCTGAGAAAAGAATCACTAACTATTCTACAAATAGAAAAGCTACCACTTTGTGCAAGGTAGGAGGTGTGGAGATGTGAATCTGAGGTAATATATGGGAAAACAAACGGCAAGGGGAGGGGGAGGGCTCCATAAGTCAGGTACCGGAAAGTGTTCTAAGCAGTGGACCTCAAACTCAGAACTTTTAGAAGTTTGCCTGAAAGGCACTCAGGAGGCTAAAACAGGGCATAATCCCAGGTGGGACAGCGTGGTCTCAGGATCCCCAAGGTCACAAAAGGACCAGGGTGCCTGAGGCGGGCAGAGATCCTAAGCATTGGAACAGGGAAGCCAGTTGCAAACAGCGAGCCAAGGCACTGGCTTTCTGCTTGGTGTTGCCGAAGACTGTGAACCAATGCCTGGTCAGGTTGGGCAACTGCTCTCCAAGCAGGGGTCCAGGAAGAGGAGGAGCCTCTATGAGAACCCTCTTCTTCCCCCAGGAGGAGCTTCATGGGTGCACACCACAGGAGTCTATATAGTTTGGAGACTGCAAACAGGGTCATGTGCCTGAGATAAAAATGCTTAGTCACAGGCTGGGTGAAATCAGAGTTCAGATGGAAGCCAGGGAGACAAGAGTGATTGACTGCTTTTCTGTGAGGTTCCACTGAAGAGTGGGGGTCATGCACTTTCACCTCTGGTAGTAGAGATGGGGGTGCCAATATTTTCATCCCCCACATTGGCTCCAGAGCCGCTTACACGGAACGTAAGCAAAAGACAGAAACTTAGCTAAAATGAGAAGAGGGAGGAATTATCCCCAAAAAGAAAGTTCAGGAAGATATCACAGCCAGGGACTTGGCCAAGGGCAGTGCAATTCTGCCCAGGCAAAGACACCTGAGAAGCAGTGCAACAGGCCACTCCCCGAGAAGACCAGCAGGAACTTCCGACGAATACCAAGTTTACCAATCATACAGAACTGCAAAATTCCAGCTCTTGAGGAAAGAAGTATATAGCATTCGTGGTTTGTTCTTATTCTTTAGTTCTTCGGTTTTATATTTTCTTTTCCTCTTCAGGTATTTTCTTATTTTATCAATTCTTTTTTTAAGTCTTTCTGAATTTTCATTTTCACACTTATGTTTTATATATATATTTTACTTTTGGCTTCCTTTCATTGTATTCAACTTCATTTTTGAATATATATAAGTTTTTTTTCTTTCCTATTTTGGGATCTAGTTTCCTCTAACAAACAGACCAAAATACACTCAGGAAATAGTTTATTGTTCTGTTCTGTTCAACTTCTCATTTGATTTTGTACTCATTTTCCCCTTTCTTTTCCATTTGACTTCTGTTCTCTTCTGATTTGTGTAGTGTATATTTTCTGGTGTCTTTGGATTTTTTTTTTTTTGTATTTTCTCTCTCTTTCATCTATTCTTTTCTAGACATAATGAGAAGACAGAAGAACTCGCTCCAAAATAGAGAACAAGAGGCAGTACTCATTGCCAGGGATGCAATCAATACCGGAACTGGAATTCAAAGCAACAATTATAAAGATACTAGCTGGGTTTGAAAATATCATAGAAGACACTATAGAATCACTTACTGGAGAAATAAAAGAACAAAAATCTCATCTCGTTGAAATAAAAAAGGCTATTTCTGAGATGCAACCAAAAATGGAGGCTCTAAGTGCTAGCATAAATGAAGCAGAAGAGAGAGTGAGTGATAAAGAAGACAAGATGAGGGAGAATAAAGAAGCTGAGAAAAAGAGAGATAAGCAACTACTGGACCGCGAGGGGATGATTCGCGAGATCAGCAATACCATAAAGTGAAACAATATTAGAATAATTGGTGTCCAGAGGAAGAGGAAAGAGAGAAAAGGTGTCAGAAGGTTTATTTGCATGAATTATAGATGAGAACTTCCCTAATATGGAGAAGGAAACAGGCCTTCAAGACCAGGAGGCACAGAGAACCCCCCTCCAAAAAAAAAAAAAAATGGATCAACAACTTCACATATAATAGTGAAGCTTATAAATTTCAGAGATAAAGAGAAAATCCCAAAAGCAGTCTTTGACCTACAAGGGTAGAGACATAAGGCTGGCAGCAGCCCTGTCCACAGAGATCTGGCAGGCCAGAAAGGACTGGCATGATATATTGAAGGTGATAAATGAGAAAAAATATGCAGCCAAGAACACTTTATCTGGCAAGGCTGTCATACAGAATAGAAGGAGAGATAAAGAGCTTCCAGGATGAGGAGAAACTAAAAGAATTTGTGATCACTAAAGAAGCCCCAAAAGAAATATTAAAGGGGATCCTGTAAGCGTCGAGAGAGTGCAAAAGTAACAAAGAACAGAAAGGAAAAGAGACAATATACAGAAATATTGGCTTTACAGATAATACAATGGCACTAAATTAAGATCTTTCAATAATTACTCTGAATGTAAATGGGCTAAATGCTCCAATCAAAAGACACAGGGTATCAGATTGGATAAAACAGCTAGACCCGTCGATATGCTGTCTAGAAGAGACTCATTTTAGAACACAAGGCAGCTCCAGATTGAAAGTGAGGGGCTGGAGAGTCATTTATCATGCTAATGGACATCATAAGAGTGCTGGGGTAGCAATCCTTATGTCAGACAAATTAGATATTAAACCAAAGACTGTAATAGGTGAAGAGGCACACTATATCATAATTTAGGGGTCTATCCAACATGAAGATCTAACAATTATAAATATTTACGCCCTGAACATGGGAGCAAGCAATTATATAAACTGATTAATAACACAGTTAAAGAAACACATTGATAATAATACAATAATAGACAGGATATTCATACCCCACTCACAGCAATGGACAGATCACCTAAGCAGAATATAAATAAGGAAAAAGGGCTTTGAATGACTCACTGGACCAGATGGACTTCACAGATATATTCACAGCATTTCATCCTAAAGCAACAGAATACACATTCTCCTGGAGTGCACATGGAACATTCTCCAAATAGATCAAATACAGGGTCACAAATCAGGTCTCATCGGATACCAAAAGATTGGGATTATTCCCTGCATATTTTCAGACCACAATGCTTAGAAGCTTGAACTCAATCACAAGAGGAAATGTGGAAGGAACTCAAACACTTGGGGGTTAAAGAGCATCCTACCAAAGAATGAAGGGGTCTACTAGGAAATTAAAGAGGAATTGAAACAAATCATGGAAACAAAGGAAAATGAAAACACAGCTGTTCAGAACTTTGGGATGCAGGAAAGGCAGTCCAAAGAGGGAAGTATATAGCAATACAGACCTTTCTCAAGAAACACGAAAGGTCTCAAATGCATGACCTAATCGTACACCTAAATGAGCTGGAGAAAGAACAGCAAATAAAGACTAAATCCAGCAGGAGAATAGAAATAATAAAGATTAGAGCAGAAATCAATGAAATAGAAACCGAAAGAACAGTAGAACAGATCAACCAAACTAGGAGCTGGTACTTTGAAATGACAAATATGATGGGGAAAAACAAACAAACAAACAAACAAAGACCCTAGCCAGACTCATCCGAAAGAAAAGAGAAAGGACCCAAATAAATAAAATCATGAATGAAAGAGGAGAGATCACAATCAACACTGAAAAAAATACAAGCAAATATAAGAACATATATGAGCAACTATATGCCAACAAATTAGGTAACCGGGAAGAAATGGATGCATTCCTAGAAATGTATAAGCTACCAAAACTTAAACAGGAAGAAGCAGAAAACCTGAGCAGACCCATCACCAGCAAAGAAATTGCCCAATAAACAAGAGTCAAGGGCCAGAAGGCCTCCCAGTGGAACTCTACCAAACATTTAAAGAAGAAATAATATCCATTCTTCTGAAGCTGTTTCAAAAAATAGAAATTGAAGGAAAACTTCCAAACTCCTTCCATGAGGCCAGCATTATGGTGATCCCCAAACCAGACAAAGACCCCATCAAAAAAGAGAATTACAGACCAATATCCCTGATGACCACGAATGCCAGAATTCTCACCAGGGTACCAGCCGACAATATCCAACAATACATTACAAGGATTATTCACCAAAACCAAGTAAGATTTATTGCTGGGCTTCAAGGGTTGTTCACCATCTTCAAATCAAACAATGTGATACTCCACATTAATAAAAGAAAGAACAAGAATCTTATGATCTTCTCAATAGGTGGAGAAAAAGCATTTGAAAAATACAGTGTCCTTTCTTGATTAAAACCTTCCACAGTGTAGGGAGAGAGGAAACGTACCTCAACATCCTAAAAACCATGTGCAAAAAGCCCACAGCGAATATCCTCCTCCACAGGGAACAACAGAGAACTTTCCCCGTAAGGTCAGGAAATCCTCAGGGATGTCCACTCTCACCACTGTTGTTCAACATAGTACTAGAAGTCCTAGCCTCAGCAATCAGACAACAAAAAGAAATAAAAGGCATCCAAATTGACAAAGAAGAATTGAATCTCTCACTCTTTGCAGATGACATGATACTCTATGTGGAATAGCCAAAAGCCTCCACCCACAAAATTGCTAGATCTCATACAGGAATTCAGCAACGTGGCAGAATATCAAATCAATGCACAAAAATCAGTTGCATTTCTAAACCCTAACAATGAGACAGAAGAAAGGGTAACCAACGAACCGATCCCATTTACAATTGCACCAAAAAAAGCATAGGATACCTAGGAATAAACCTAACCAAAGAGGTAAAGGATATGTACACTGAAAACCATAGAGAACTTATGAAAGAAATTGAGGAAGACACAAAGAAATGGAGAAAAACATTCCATGCTCATGGATTGGATGAACAAATATTATTAAAAAATCTGTACTACCCACAGCATTCTATGCATTCAAAGCAATCCCTCTCAAAATACCATCAACATTTTACACAGAACAGGAACAAATTATCCTAAAATTTGTATGGAACCATAAAAGACTGCAAATAGCCAAAGGAAGGTTGAAAAAGAAATCCAAAGCTGCTGTTATGACTATGCTGACTTCAAGCCATATTACAAAGCTGTAATCTCCAAGAGAGTATGGTACTGGCACAAAAACAGACACATAGATCCATGGAACAGAATAGAGAATCCAGAAATGGACCCTCAACTCTCTGGTCCACAAATCTTTGACAAAGCAGGAAAGAATATCCAATGGGAGAAAGACAGTTTCTTCAATAAATGCTGTTGGGAAAGCCGGACAGTGACATGTATAAGAATGAAGCTGGACCATTTTCTTATACCATACACAAAGATAAACTTAGAATGGATGAAAGAGCTAAATTTGAGACAGGAATCCACCAAAATTCTAGAGGAGAACATAGGCAACAACCTCTTCAACCTCGGCCACAGCAACTTCTTGCTAGACACATCACAGCCAAGGGAATCAAATGCAAAAAGGAACTATTGAAACTTCAATCAAGATAAAAGCTTTTCAACAGTGGAGGAAACATTAAAAAAAAAAAATCCCAAAAGACAGCCAACAGAAAGGGAGATGATGTTTGCCAATGACATAACAGATAAAGGGCTCGTGTCCATGATCTGTAATGATCTTATCAAACTCAACACCTCCCCCTCCAAAAAAATCCAGTCAGGAAATGGGCAGAAGACATGAACAGAAATTTCTCCAAAGAAGACACAGAAATGGCCAACAGACACGTGAAAAAGTGCTCTACATCCCTTGGCATCAGGGAAATACAAATCAAAACCACAATGAAGTACCACCTCACACCACTTGTAATGGCTAAAATGAACATCTCAGGAAACAACAGTTGTTGGCAAGGATGCAGAGAAAGGGGGGATCCTCTTACCCTGTCACCCTGTCAGTGGAAATGCAAACTGGTGCAGTCACTCTGGAAAGCAGTATGGATTTTCCCCCCAAATTTAAAAACGTAGAGCCACTCGAAGACCCAGCAATTGCACTACTGGCTATTTACCCCAGAGATACAGACGTAATGAAAAGAAGGGACACATGCACCCCAGTGTTCATAGCAGCAGTGTCCACGATAGCCGAACTGTGGAAGGATCCGAGATGCCCTTCAACAGATGAATGGATAAAGAAGATGTGGTTCATCTATACAATGGACTATTACTCCAGCCATCAGAAAGGATGAATACCCACCATTTGTATTAACATGGATGGAACGAGAAGGGATTATGCTAAGTGAAATAAGTATTTGAGACTTTTCTATTTTTTGAGAAAAGCTAGAATTGCAATGTACTTCACTCTTACAACTGCCTTTGCTGCATCCCAACGGTTTTCAACAGCTGTGTTTTCATTTTCATTTGTTTCCATGATTAAAAAAAAAAAATCTTCAATTCCCTGGTTGGCCCATTCATTCTTTCGTAGGATGCTCTTGAACCTCCAAGTGTTTGAGTTCCTTGCAAATTTCCTCTTGTGACTGAGTTCAAGTTTCAAAGCACTGTGGTTTGAAAATAAGCAGGGATAATCCGAATCTTTTTTTATCAGTTGAGACCTGATTTGTGATCCAGTATGTGATCTATTCTAGAGAATGTTCCATGTGCACTCAAGAAGAATGTGCATTCTGATGTTTTAGGTTGGAATGCTCTATATATATCTGTGAAGTCCACCTGGTCCAGTGTGTCATTCAATGGACTTCTTTCCTTGTTGATCGTCTGCATAGATGATCTGTCCATTGCTGTGAGTGGGGTGGTGAAGTCCCCTATTATTATTGCATTATTATCATAGTGTATCTTTAATGTTATTATTAATTGGTTCATATAACTGGCTTCTCCTAAATTAGGAGCATAAATATTTATAATTGTTAGATCTTCTTGGATAGATGCTTTCAGTATGATATACGGTCCTTCTTCATCCCTTACTACAGTCCTTGGTTTAAAATCTACTTTGTCTGATATGTGGATTGCTACCCCAGCTTTCTTTCGTGGTCTAGTTGCATGATAAATGGTACTCCACCCCCTCACTTTCAATCTGGAGGTGTCATTAAGTCTAAAATCAATCTCTTGTAGACAGCATGTGGATGGGTCTTGCTTTTTTATCCAATCTGATACCCTGTGTCTCTTGATTGGAGCATTTAGCCCATTTACATTCAGAGTAACGATTTAAAGATATGAATTTGGTGCCATTGTATTGTGGACCTGTAAAGTCCCTGTTTCTGTAGAGTGTCTCTGTTTCTTTCTTGTTTGTGTTACTTTTGGGCTCTTTCTCTTCGCTTACAGGTTCCCCTTTAATATTTTTTGCAGGGCTGGCTTAGTGATCACAAATTCTTTTAGGTTCTGTTTGGCCTGGAAGCTCTTTATCTCTCCTTCCATTCTCAACATCAGCCTTGCTGGATAAAGTATTCTTCGCTGCATGTTTTTCTCTTTTAGTACCCTGAATATATCATGCCAGCCCTTTCTGGCCTGCCCATTCTCTGTGGATAGGTCTGCTGTCCGCCTAATATTTCTATCCCTGTAGTTTAAGAACCCCTTTTCTCCTGCTGCCTTCAGGATTTTCTCTTTATCTCTGAAATTTGCAAACTTCACTATTGGTTTTTTATTTATTTATTTATTTATTTATTTGAGACAGAGCGAATGAGAGACAGAGAGCATGAGAGGGAGGAGGGTCAGAGGGAGAAGCAGACTCCCTGCAGAGCAGGGAGCCCGATGCAGGACTCGATCCCGGGACTCCAGGATCATGACCTAAGCCGAAGGCAGTCACTTAACCAACTGAGCCACCCAGGCGCCCCAAACTTCACTATTGTATGTCAGGGTGTTGACCTAATTTTATTGATTTTGAGGGGGATTCTCTCTACCTCCTGGACTTGAATGCTTGTTACCTTCGCCAGATTAGGGAAGTTCTCGCCTGTGATGTGCTCAAATATACCTTCTGTACCTCTCTCTCTCTTTCTTCTTCCTTGGGGATCCAATAGTTCTAATATTGTTTTGCATTTGGTATTGCTTATTTCTCAAAGCCTCCCCTCATTGTCCTTTTGTTGTTTTTATCTCTTTTCCTCAGCTTCCTTCCTTTCCATCAATTTTTCTTCTATGTCACTTACTCTCTCTTCTGCCTCTTTTCCCCTAGCTGTTAGAGCATCAGTTTAGACTGCATCTCAGTTTGAGCATTTTTTAATTTTGCCCTGATTAGATTTTATTTCTGCACTAAGAGATTCTCTAGTGTCTTTTATGACTTTTTCACGCCCAACTAATAACTTTATAATCATTATCCTGACTTCTAGTTCGGACATTTTACTTATATTCATATGGATTAGATCTGTGGCAGAGAGTATGACCTCTGATTCTTTCCTTTGTTGTGAATTCCTCCTTCTATTCATTTTGCCCAGAGAATAATTGCTCAACGAGAGAGCAAAATCAGAAATGACCCAATCAAAATACACACTAGACAAATCTGGAGATGTTGGAAACCAAAAAAGAAATGAAAAAATAAGGGGCGTGGTTAGTAGAGAATATCTAATAATCTTCCAGGTGGTCAAAAGAGGGTGATCCAATTGGTGCTGGGTGTATTTTGTTCCGTTTGTTAGAAGAACCTACATCCAAAAATTGTGAAGAAAGCAAAACTTATTATATGTACAAAAATAAAATTGAACACAGTGACAGGAAGCCAAAAATGAAGACTATATCTATAAACTGTAAATGTAGAAAATTAAAGTTAAAAAAAAGACTTAAAAACAAAGAGTTGATAAAATAAGAAACTATTTGAAAAGGAAACAAAAAGGAAAATTCTAAACTGAAGGAAAAACAAATCATGAGGGAAAAAAAAAAAACAAACAACTCATATTCTATATACTATTTTCCCCTAGCACTGGAGTTTGCATTCCTGTGTGGTCCGTAAATTTGATGTTCCTCTGTTCTTCCAGCTGGTCTTCTTGGGGAGGGGCCAGTTGTGCTAATTCTCAGGTGTCTTTGACTGGGGGAAGTTGCACCGCCCCTTGCCAGGGGGCCAGGCTCAGTGTAAATTGCTTCTGGTTGCTCCATGTGGCTTTTGTTCCCTGAAGGCTTTCCACACCTCTTTAGAGGCTGAAAATAAAGGTGGCTGCACCCTGATCTCCAGCCCCAAAGCTGAAAGATCATGGTCCCCTCTCTTCAGTAATCTCTCAGGGATAAGCGGTCTTCCCTTTTATGGGTGCCAAAGTCTGCAGTCTCCTGCAGTGCACACCAGCATGGTTCCTCCCAGGGGAAGGTGGAGCGTCACCATGTTTCTGTCTATTGCAGGGTCCCCACACAGAGAGCAGTGACCCAATCAAGCTGCAGCTCGTGTTTTATTGGGAACTGAGCTGAGAGCCCCCTCCCAGGCTCTCTGACCATAACCAGTTTCCCTGAGCCAATGCTTGGGAATTCTACGGGCTCAGGCACCCCCATTATTTCTGTGACTCTGTGGATCCTGAGACCACACTGTCCCACCTAAGATTCTGCCCCACTTCACCAAGTGAGCCCCTTTCAGGCAGGGATGTCTCTCACTGGAGCAGATTTCTAAGGGTTCAGATTTTGTGCTCTAGGGCTATATCACTTTCTGGTAGCTGGCTTACAGAGGCTCCTCCCCCCTCCCCTCACCATTTATCTTCAGGTAGATCCCCTCACATTCACTTCTCCACACCTCCTACCTTAGCAAAAGGTGGTCGCTTTTCTATTTGTAGAATTCTGGGAATTCTTTTCTTACATGTCATGTTGAAATCATAGGTGTTCAGAATGATTTGATAGTTATCTAGCTAAATTCAAGGGACTGGACGTAATGAGGTCCCCTAATCTTCTGCCATCTTGCCTCCCCCCAGAAGTGTTTTCTCCACATCACTAAAATCTACCACTGAACCTAATACTTCACTATATGTTAACTAACTCTAATTTGAATACAATTATGAAAGAAAAAGAAATAAATTAATTAAATTAATCCATAAAGAAGATGTGATATAGTACTAGGTATATTATAGTTTTTGGTGCAATTGTAACTGGGATTGATTCCTTAATTTCTCTTTCTGTTGCTTCATTATTGGTGTATAGAAATGCGAATTTCCTGTAGATTGATTTTCTATGCTGCAACATGACTGAATTATGTATCCTTTCGTGTGTTTTTTGTTTCTTTGTTCATTTGTTTTGTTTTGTTTTGTTTTGTTTTGGTGGAGTCTTTCGGGTTTTCTATACAGAATATCAAAGAGTTTGTCTTCTTCCATGCCAATACGGATGCTTTTCTTTTCTTTTTGTTGTCTGATTGCGGTGGCTAGGACATCTTTTTTTTTTTTTAAGATTTTATTGATTTATTTGACAGAGAGAGACATAGCGAGAGCAGGAACACAAGCAGGGGGAGTGGGAGAGGGAGAAGCAGGCTTCCCGCAGAGCAGGGAGCCCGATGTGGGACTCGATCCCAGGACCCTGGGATCATGACCTGAGCTGAAGGCAGACGCTTAACGACTGAGCCACCCAGGCGCCCTGTGGCTAGGACATCTTAAACAATGAGGTGAAAGACCTGTACTCTGAAAACTATAAAACACTTATGAATGAAATTGAAAATGACACAAGGAAATGGAAAGACATTTCATGCACATGAGTTGGAAGAACAAATATTGTTAAAATATCCATACTAACCCGGGCGGCCTGGGTGGTTCAGTCAGTGAACCATCCAACTCTTGACTATGCCTCAGGTTCTGATCTCAGTGTTGAGAGATCAAGCCCATGTCAGGCTCTGTGCTGGGCGTGGAGCCTGCTTAAAATTCTCTCTTTCCCTCTGCCCCTAGGCCCTCCCTCTCTCTCTCTCTCTCTCAAAAGTTAATAAAAATCTATGCTACCCAAAGCAATCTACACATTTAATGCAATCCCTATCAAAATACCACCAGCATTTTTCACAGAGCTAGAACAAACAACCCTTAAATTTGTGAGGAACCACAGAAGACCCCAAATACTCAAAGAAACCCTATAAAAGAAAAACAAAGCTGGGGACATCGCAATTCCAGACATCAAGTTATATTACCAACCTATAGTAATCAAACAGTACGTTATTGGAACAAAATAGGCACATAGTTCAATGGAATAGAAGAGAAAACCCAGAAATGGACCCAAAAGTATGTGGTAAATTAATCTTTGATGAAGCAGAAAAAATATCCAATGGGGGGGTAGAAATACAGTCTCTTCAACAAATGATGTTGGGAAAACTGGACATCAACATGCAAAAGAAAGAAACTGAACCACTTTCTTACACCATACACAAAAGGATGAAAGGCTTAAATGTGAGACCAGAAGCCATAAAATACCTAGAGGAGAACTCAGGCAGTGACCTCTTTGACATTGGCTGTAGCAACTTCTTTCTAAACATGTGTCCTGAGGCAAGGAAAACAAAAGCAAAAATAAACTATTGGGACATCATCCAGATAAAAAGCCTCTGCATAGTGAAGGAAGCAATCAGCAGAATTAAAAGGCAACCTATGGAATAGGAGAGGATATTTGCAAATGACATGTCTGATAAAGGGTGAGTGTCCAAAATCTATAAAGAACTTTTCAAACACAACACCCAGAAAACAAATAATCCAGTTAAGAAACGAGCAGAAGACATGAATAGACATTTTTCGGAGGAAGAAATCCAGATGCCCAAGAGACACATGCAAAGATGCTCAACATTACTCATCATCAGGGAAATACAAATGAAAACTACAATGACATATCACCTCACACCTGTCAGAATGCCTAAAATCAACAACACAAACGATTGGTGTTGGTAAGGATGTGGTGAAAGGGGAAGCCTCTTGTACTGTTGGTGGGAAAGCATACTGGTACAGCCACTCTGTAAAACAGTATGGAGGTTGCTGAAAAAGTTAAAAATAGTTAAAAATCATCCCTGTGACCCAGCAATTGCACTACTAGTTATTTACCCAAAGAGTTCAAAAATCTTAATTCAAAGGGACCTATGTGCCTGGATGTTCGTCACAGCGTTATCTCCAATTGCCAAATTATGGAAGCAGCCCAAGTGTCCATTAACTGATGAATGGATAAAGAAGTTGTGGTATCTATCTATCTGTCATCTATCTATCTATCTATCTATCTATCTATCTATCTATCTATCTATCTATCTATCATCATCATCATCTATCTTGAGATATATTTCTTTATCAATATTTATATCTATATCATCTATGTCTCCACAATGGAATATTACTCAGCCTTAAAAAAAAATATTTCCATTTGCAAGAACATGGATGGAACTAGAACATATAATGCTAAGCTAAGTAAATCTGTCAGAAAAACATAAATACTATATGATTTCACGAATATGTGGAAATTCAAGGAACAAATGAGCAAAGGGGGAAAAAAGAACAAGGAGACAGAGAGGCAAACCAAAAACCAAACTCTTAAATATAGAGGAACAAACTGATGTTACCAGAGGCAGGTGGGTGGGAGAATGGGTTAAATAGCTGATGGGTATTAAGGAGTGCACTTGTCATGAGCACCTGGTGTTGTAGGAAAGTGTTGACTCACTATAGTATACACTAATATTATAAACTAATATTACACTGTATGCTAACTACCTGGAACTTAAATTAAAACTGTTACCAAAAAAAGAGTATTTAGTGCCCCCCTCCAGAAAAAGGAAGAAATGTTATGCATATATAATGCAATATTACTCAACCTTAAAATAGAATGAGCTCTTTTCATTTGTGACAACATGAATGGACCTAGAGGGTATTATGCTAATGAAATAAATCATCCAGGGAAAGACAAATGCCATATGATTTCACTTATATGTGGAATCTAGAAAAGAAAATAAATGAACAAGCAGGCAAACAGACAAAACTAGAAAAAGACTCATAAATACAGGAAACAAAGTTGTGGTTGCTGGGGGTTGGGGTAGTGGGAAGGTGAGTGAAAAACATGAAGGGGATTAAGAGACACAAACTTCCAGTTATAAAATAAATAAGTCACAAACATAGAAAATGCATCATGGGGAATATAGTCAATAATATTATAATGTTTAATGACAGATGATAACTACACTGATTGTAGTGAATATTGCATAAAGTATAGAATTGTCCAATCACTGTGTTGTGCACCTGAAACTATTATAATAGTGTGTGTCATGCATAGCCTTTATTATGTTTGAAATGCAATCTTTCTAAATCTAGTTTGTTAAGAATTTTTATCATGAAAGGGTGCTGAATTTCAACAAATGCTTTTGCACTATTTATTGGCATAAGTATATGATTTTCACTTTTCATTCTGTTAATGTGATGTATCACATTAATTGATTTGCATGAGATGAATCATTCTTGCATTCCAGGGATAAATCTCCTTTAGTCGTACTGTATGATCCTTTTAATGCGCTGCTTAGTTTCATTTCCTAGTATTTTGTTGAGGATCTTTGCATCTATTTTCATCAGGGGTAATGACCTATAGTTTTATTTTCTCGTAGTGTTTTTGGTGTCAGCGCAATGTTGGCCTCAAAATATGAGTTTCAAAGTGGTTCCTAATCTCCATTTTTAGAGGAGATTCAGAAGAATAGGTATTATTTTTTCTTTAAATGTTTCGTGGAATTCCCCAGTGAAGCCATCTTGTTCTTGGCTTTCATTGTTGGGTGCTTCTTTTTCCCCCCACCAGTTTTCCGGGGTATAAGTAACACATTATAAATATATATATATACGGTGTACAATGTGATGGTTTGATATACATATATACATTGTGAAATGATTACCATGGACAAGCTAATTAATACATCTATCACCTCACATGATTATCTTTTTCCAGTATGGTGAGAACATGTGAAGTATATTCTAGGAAATTTCAAGGATACAGTACAATGTTACTAACTCTGGTCAGTATGCTGTACATTATATCCATAGAACATATTTATCATATAATTGAAATTTTGTACCCTTTGACCAACTTTGGCCTCTTTCCCCTATCCCTCTGCCCAGTGCCTGGTAACTGTTTTTCTATGCTCTGATTCTATGAGTACCACCTTTTATGATTGCACATATAAGTGAAATCGTGTAGTATTTGTCTTTATATGGCTAATTTCGCTTAGCATAATATCCTCCAGGTTACAATCGTTATATCCTATTGATAAATGGACACCTTTATAAGTATATAGGGACCTTCTCTGTCTCTTGTGACTGATTTTGACTGAAAGTCTATTTTATCTGATGAAAGGATAGCCATTCCTGCTCTCTTTTGGTTTCTATTTGCATTTGTCCACCCCTTCGCTTTCAGGCCATGGCTGTCCTTCAATGGGTCTTCTGTGCACAGCATATTGTCGAAACGTTATTTTTTAATCCATTCATTCACACTGTGTCTCTTGATTGGATGATATAATTCATTCACCTTTATTGTAAGTATTGATAAAGACTTGCTATTGCCATTTTTTTCATTGTTTTCAGACTGTTTTGACATTCCCCCCCCCCCCCCCCCACCTCTCTTGCTGTCTTCTTCTTTGGCTTTTATAGTGATGCACTGTAATTATTTTTTCTTTCCTTTTGTATATCTTCTAGATTTTTTCCTTTGTGGTTAACATGAGGCCCGCTTTGAACATCTTATAAATATAACGGTCTGTTTTAAGCTGATAAACACTTTTCTCCGATAGCATAAGAGAGAGCTACACTTTTACTTCTCCTCTCCCCACATTTCCTACTATTGATATCACACTTTATATCTTTTTAAGTTGAGCATACATTAACAAAGTATTTTAGGTATGGTTATTTTTAATTCTGTTGCTTTTAACTTTTATACTAGAGATAAATGTGACTTAGGCACCATCATTAGAGTATTAGAGTATTTTTAATTTGACTATATATTTTACCTTACCAGTGACATTTATAGGTTTATGTGTTCATAATTTTAGTACATTTTATGTTTTTATGTTTTTACGTAGCATCTTTTCCTTTCAATCTGAAGAACTGACTTTAGTGTTTCTCATAAGGCAGATCTAATGGTGATGAAATCCCTCAGCTTTTGTTTGTCTGGGAAAGTCTTTATCTCTCCTCATTTCTGAAAGACAGTATTTCTAGGTATAGGATTCTTGGTTGGCAGTTTTTTTAATTAATATATCATTTTTTTTTCTTTTTTGTGTATATCATCCCACTCCCTCCTAGTCCTCAAGCGTTCTGCTGAGAAATGCACTGATGGATGTATGTGTTTTCCCTTGCATGTGATGAATTAGTTTTCTCTTACTTTATTTTTTTATTAATTTCTACTTTTGTAAATCAAACATTTAACACATTGACTACAATATATCTCAGGTAATCTTATTCTGGTTGATTGTCCTTGGTGTCCTCTGAGCTTCATGTACCCGGATGTCCATATCTATCCATATATTCTGGAAGTCTGAGCTATTATTTCTATAAATAAGCTTTCTGACACCCCCCCATTCTACTTTTTCCCTCCCATGGTGGAAATATTCATACACTTGATGGTGTCCCACAATTCATGGAAGCTTCCTTCACTTTTTCATTTTTTTTATTTTTTTCATTCCTTTAACCAACTAATTTCATTCCTTCCAGTTGTCTGTCTCCTTCTTTTGTATGAGGCTGTTTGCCAATGAAGATCTGTATTGATTTTTTTTTTTTTTAATTTCTGTCCATGTGTTCTTCAACTCCAGGATTTGTGTTTGATTCTTTTAATGGTTTCTATTTCTTCATTAAAAATCTCAGTTTGTTCATGCATTCTTTTCCTGATTTCATTTTATTATCTATCTGCATTATTTTCCATTCTGTTGAGGGGTTTTTAAAGGTTATTTTGAATTATTTGTCAGGCAATTCATAGATCTTCATTTCTTTGAGTCCACTTACTGGATCTTTATGATTTTTCACATGTTGATGTCTTATTTGCCTGATTCTTCATGATCCATGTCATTGGTATCTGCATATTTGAAGAAGAAAACACTTCTTCCAGTCTTTACAGACTGCTTTTGGCAAGTAAAGGTTTGTCCTATTAGTTCTCTGAGCAGATGATATTACCTCTGGAATCACAGTTGTGTTGTTGCTGAGTCATGAGGTTGTTGCTGCATCTGCAGTGGGTTCTCACTTTGCAGGCTTCTTACCAGAGACTCAGGCAGGCATCAATCCTGTCTGGTCCCTAGGTGGACTGGAGCACCTCTAGGATTTTGTTCACTAGGGTGGCACTGGGACACGTGTTCACCTCAGGGCCTGAAGATAGGTCTTTTGACTGTGGGCTTACCACCAGGTGATCAGGTAGGTGTGGCTCCCATCACGTCTTTGGACAGGCAGGAGTTCTCCTTGACCACAGCTGGGAGAGGCTGGTGCCTAGTTACCTGGCCATTTCAGGATCTGTAGTCAGATTGATTTGAGTGGACTTACCTCCAGAGGCCCTTGAACTGCAGCCATGAGGGGCTAGAGCTGGGTCACAGGCCACTTCAGGTTACACTGCCAGGCCCAAAGCCTTCTGGCTTATTACTGTAGACACTGGTGAGCCTGACTCCACCCAGGACCCTTGGCTTATGGTGCTGGTGGCAGTACCAATGCCAAACAGGGCTGTTGCTGAGTCTACAAAGGTATGGAGCTACTTCCAGATCAGTAACCAACATCATAGTTAGAATTTCAGACAGCTGGGGGCAGGTCTGACTTCTCAGAGTAGGTCTCCTTGGTCTTGGACTCTACCTGAACTTCACAATCTCCTTCTTTTATGCCAAAGCTCTCACAAATGCACTTTTCTCCCTGAATGCCTATCAAATTCCTGTTGCTGGGGGAGGATATAAACAGAGGTCCTCCTATTCTACTATCTAGCTAATGTCACTGTGTTGGCAAGTTTTTGAGTGCTGATTCAGTCTCCTTACTTGTTATAGTTCTGTTCAGATATGTTATCCCTTCCTGATTCAGCCTTGGTAAGTTGTATGTTTCTTTCATAGACCATAGTACAGTATTCTTTTTTGATCCTTTATATTTCTGTGGCATCAGTTGTAATGTTTCCTCTTTCATTTCGTATTTTATTGGAGTCTTCTTTGTTTTGTTGTTGTTGTTGTTGTTAGTCTACCTAAGGGTGTGTCAATTTGCTTTATCTCTTCAAAAGATGAAAAATTGGTTTCATTGACTTTTTTCTTTTGCTTTCTACTCTCCACTTTATTTATTTCTGCTCTAATGTTCCCTTTCTTCTTATAACCGTGGACTTAATTTGTTCTTCTTTTTCTAGTTCTGTGTGGTGTAAATCCAGGTTGTTTATTTGACATTTCTCTTATTTTTAAATGTAGGCATTTATTGCTATAAACCTCCTTCTTAGAACTTTTGTCATTTCGGGTGCCTGGGTGGCTCAGTCATTAAGCGTCTGCCTTTGGCTCAGGTCATGATCCTAGGGTCCTAGGATAGAGTTCCACTTCGGGCTCCCTGCTCAGCAGAGAGTCTGCTTCTCCCTCTACCCCTCCCCCCTGCTCCTGCTCTCTCTCGCGCGCACGTGCGTGCATGCACGTGCTCACTCTCTCTCACGCTCTTTCTCTCTCTCAGATAAATAAATAAAACCTTAAAAAAAGAACTTCTGACATTTCATTTCATTTCATCTTATTTTACTTTATTTTAATTCTAGCATAGTTAACATACAGTGTTGTATTAGTTTCAGTTTTACAACACAGCGAGTCAACAATTCCATACACCACCCAGTGCTCATCACAAGTGCAGTCCTTAATCCCCGTTACCTATTTCATCCATCTCTCCACCCACTTCCCTTCTGGTAACCATCAGTTTGTTCTCCATAGTCTGTTTCTTGGTTTCTCTCTCTCATTTGATTTTCCTTTCCTCATTTTTTTGTTTCTTAAATTCCAAATATGAGTGAAATCATATAATATTTCTCCTTCTCTGACTGATTTCACTTAGCATCATAATCTCTAGCTCCATCCATGTCGTTGCAAATGGCAAGAACTTCTTTTGCAACATTTCATAAGTTTTGGTATGTTGCGTTTTTATTTGTTTGTTGCAGTATTTTTTTTTTTCTGATTTCCCTTTTGATTTCTTTTTGGACTCGTTGGTTGTGCAGGACTGCGTTGCTTAACTTCCACATATTTGTGAATTTTCCACTGTTCCTCCTGTTATTGATTACTAGTTTCATTCTTTTGTGGTCACAAAACATACTTGGTATGATTTTTCTCTTTAAATATTTTAAGACTTCCTATGTGACCTAACACATGATGTGTTCTGTAAATGTTCCATGTTTGAGAAGAATGTATGTTCTGCTGCTGTTTTGTGGAATATTCTTTGTGTTTCTCTTTGGTCCATTGGTTCTTTCTGGGTTGATTTTCTCGCTCCCAGTCCATCCATTGTTGAACGTGAGAAATTGAAATTTTCTACTATTATTGTATCGCTGTCTATTTCTTCTTTCAGATCTGTCAGTGTTTGCTTTATATATTTAGGTACTCTAACATAAAATATATTGTATTTTCCTGGTGAATTATTCCATTTTTCATTATATAATGATCTTTCTGCATCTCTTGCCATCATTTTTTACTTAAAGACTAATTTGTTTGATGTAATTGCCATCATCTCTGGTCTCTTTTGTTTACCATTTGCATGGAATATCTTTTCCCATCCCTACACTTTCAGCTCCCATGTGTTCTTAAATCTAAATGGGTCTCTTGTAGGCAACATACAATGGGATCTTGTGGAATTTGTTTGTTTGTTTGTTTGTTTTATGATTTTATCCATTCCATGATCTATGTGTTTCTTTGGGCATTTAATAATTTAGGATTATAGTTAGTATTGATAGGTAAGGACTTACTATTGTCACTTTGTTAGTTGTTTTCCATCAAACTTGTAGTTCTTTCGTCCCGCTTTTCCTCTCTTGCTATATTCCTTTACGATTTGTTCATCTTGTTTGTAGTGATATACTTTGATTTATTCACCTTTTCCATTCATGCATATTCTGTACTTACTTTCTTTGGGTTACCATGAGGCTTACATAATAGTACATCTCCAGTTATAGCAGTCTATTTTAAGCTGTTAACATCTTAACTTCAGTTGCATGCAAACACTGCACTTTTATTCCCCCTAAACTCTATGTAATAGGTGCCACAATTTACATATTTCTATATGTTCCTCTTTTAAGAAATTTTGCAGTTATTGTTATTGCTAATATCTTCTATTTTAATTTTTAGCAGAATCACTTGTGATTAACAAACCACCACTCAAATTTTACAGCTTTCTGAATATGTCTATATATTTACTTTTACCGATGAGTGTTATATTTTCAAATGTTTTCATGTTCCTGTGTAACATCCTTTTCTTTCACCCTTAACTCCCCTAAGTATTTCTTGTAAAGCAGGTCTAGTAGTGACTAACTGCCTCTTTTTCTGTGTGTCTGGGGAAGTCTTACTCTCCTTCATTTATGAAGGATAGTTTAGTCAGGTATACTGTTCGTGGTTGGCAGCTTATTTTCTTTCAGCTCTTTGAATGTATCATAACACACCTTCTGGCTTACAACGTGTCTGCTGAGAAACCCACCAAAATTTTTATGGGCGTCCCTTGTGCATGATAGATCACATTTCTCTTGATGCTTTCAAAATTCTCTTTGACTTGGACTTTTAACAGTTTAATTATATCTTTGTGTATGTTTTAAGTTCATCTTATTTGAGGACTTTTGGGCTTCTTGAGTCTCAGTGCCCTATTTCCTCCACTGATTTGGGAAGTTTTTAGTCATTAGTTCCTTACAGAAGGTTTCTGACTCTCTCTTCCCCATCTGGGATCTCTGTAGTGTGTATATTGTTTGCCCTGGTGGTATCCCATTAGTCACAAAGATTTTGCTCACTCTTTGATTCTTTCTTCTTTGTGCTCCTCTGAATGGATAAGTTCAAATGACGTGTCTTCAAATTTGCTGATTTTTCTTCTGATTAAGTTGGTTGTTGTGGAAGGAGCCGAGATGACCTTCAACAGATGAATGGATAAAGAAGATGTGGTTCATATATACAATGGAATATTACTCAGCCATCAGAAAGAACGAATACCTACCATTTACATCGACATGGATGGAACTGGAGGGGATTATGCTAAGTGAAATAAGTCAATCAGAGAAAGACAATTATCATATGGTTTCACTCATATGTGGAATATAAGGAATAGCACAGAGGACCATAGGGGAAGGGAGGGAAAACTGAACGGGAAGAAATCAGAGGGAGAGACAAACCATGAGAGACTCTTGACTCCAGGAAACAAACTGAGGGATGCGGAAAGGGAGGTGGGTGGAGGAATGGAGTAACTGGGTGATGGGCATTAAGGAGGACATATGATGTGATGAGCACTGGGTGTTACACACAACTGATGAACCACTGAACACTACATCAAAAACTAATGATACACTATACGTTGACTAATTGAATTTAATTTTTTTTAAAGTGGCTGTTGAAGCTTCTCTATTAACTTTTCAGTTCATTGTTTTGTATTCTTCAGTTCTAGAATTTATTTTGTTCTTTTCCTTCTTAAACTTTCTTATACTTTGTATCTCTTAGTTGATATCGTCATTTTGTTCATGTATTCTTTTCCTGATTTCATTTAGTTGTCTATCCGTGTTCTCCTGTCACTTAATGAACTTCTGTAGAATGCATATTTTATTTTTATTCTTTTGTCAAGTAATTCACAAATCTTCATTTCCTTAAGGTTGGTTACTGGAGGTCTATTTCGTTCTTCTGATTGTGTCATGTTTCCCTGTTCTTTGTATTGATTATTACTTACCAGTGTTGTGTGCACATTTGATGAAACAGCTACCTGCCCCAGTCTTTATGAACTTGCATTGACATGCAAAGAACTTCATTCATTAGTTTGGTTTCTATTCTATTATATACTAGGAGACTCTCTAATTTTTCTATGATTGTCTCTGCTCTGGACCTGTGTGTATAGATTCCCAATTGGAAGGATTTACTGCTTTCTTTCCTTTCTCAGGAGCCCATAATCTCTTGCTCTCTCTGACGTCTGACTGCCATAATAACGGGGGCTGGGATATTGGAGACACACTCCACACCTCTCCCTCTTGCCCTGTATAGAAGCCTTGAGTTCTGAGCCTTTTTCTTATCTCATAGAGCTGTGATAGGCAGCACACATTGCCTTCCCCTTTTTTCTTTGTACTTAGCTGCTCCCCTGAAACTCCTCCAGTTCTGTCCACCCTCCCCAGTTAGGTGTGCTGAAAACTGGTCCCTTGGGCTGCACACTGAAATTTAAGGATGTTGAAAACATTCTACATTTCCTACCATCCTTCCTTGGAGAGTAGCCTCAGATTCTGAGCCTTCTCAGTTTCACAAAAACCATGCCAACTGCAAAAAATCATGATTCTTTTCCTTTGTTCTCCACCCCGTAACACTCTCCCCCAAGGCATACTAGTCAAACCAGTCCTTTCAGCACTCCATTTGTGGTGAGATAGGAACTGGTCCCTTGGGCAGTGTGTGTATATATATCATTGCATATATCATAGTGTATGTATATATATATATATATATATATATATATATATATACACACACACACACACATATATTACATAGATGTCATACATATCATGATATATATATGATATGTGATATGATATGTATATATCATGTATAATACGATAATTTCTTTATCAATTCATCCATTGATGACCACCTAAGCTGTTTCTATATTTTAGCTATTGTAAATAATGCTACTATAAACATTAAAGTGTATATACCATTTTGAGTTAGTGCTTTCATTTCCTTTCAACATATTTTCAAAAGCAGAATGTCTGGACAATACGGTAGTTCTATTTCTAAATTATTGCAGATCCTCCATTCTGCTTTCCATAGTGGCTGTACCAGTTAACCCACCAGCAGTACACAAAGGTTCTCTTTTCTCCATATCCATACCAGCATTTGTTATATCTTATCTTTTTGATGATGGACATTCTAACAGGTGTGAGGTGATATCTCATGGTGGTTTTCATCACCATTTCCCTAATGACTAATGGTGTTGAGCATCTTTTCATGTGCTTTTTTTTTTTTAAAGATTTTATTTATTTATTTGAGAGAGAGAGAGAAACAGCATGAGAGGGGATAGGGTCAGAGGGAGAAGCAGGCTACCCGCTGAGCCGGGAGCCCGATGTGGGACTCAATCCCAGGACTCCGGGATCATGACCTGAGCCGAAGGCAGTCGCCTAACCAACTGAGCCACCCAGGCGCCCTTTTCATGTGTTTTTGACCATTTATATATTTTCTTTGGATAAAGGTTCATTCAGGTCTTTTGCCCATTTTTACATTGGATAATTTGTCATTTTGATATTGAGTCGTAGGTATTCTTTATATATTTTGGATATTAACCTTTTTTCAGATATATGCTTTGTGAATATATTTTTCCCATTTTGTAGGTTGTCTCTTCACTTTGTTTTTATTGTTTCTATTGCTGTGCAGAAGCATTTTAGTTTGAGGTAGTCCCACTCATTTAATTTTGATTTTGTTGCTTGTGCTTTAGGCAACACACCCCTAAAGAATCATTGCCATGACACGGGTTGAGGATTTTTTTTTCCCCCTATGGTTACTTCTAGGAAATTCATATTTTCAGGTTTTCCATTTAAGCCTTTAATGCACTTTGAGTTAAATTGTGTGGGTGGTGTAAGACAGGGGTCTAGTTTCTTTCTTTTACATGTGAATATGACATTTCCCAAGCGTGATTTATTGGAGAGAGTATCTTTTCTTTGTTGAGTATTCTTGGCTCCCTAGTGAAATATTAGTTGACCGAATATGTTTGGGTTTATTTCTGGCCTCTGAATTCCATTCCATTGATCTATGTGTCTGTTTCTAGGTCAGTACCATAAAGTCTTGATTTCAACATCTTTATAGTACAGCTTGAAATTAGAAAGTGTGATGTCCCTCACTTTGATCTTCTTCAGGATTCTTTGGCTATTCAGGGTCTTTGGTAGTTCCATATAAATTTTAAGAGTGTGTCTTCTACTGTAAAAAAATAATGCCATCAGAATTTTGATAGGGGTTGCATTGAATCCATAGACGTTATTTGGTAGTACTGACAATATAACAATATTAATTCTTCTGATCCATGAACACGGGGTAACTTTCCATTTGGGGGGGAGTGTCTTTTTTAAATTTCTTTCATCAATGTCTTTGGTTTTCGGTGTAGAGCTCTTTCACTTCCTTGGTTAAGTTTATTTCTAAGTACTGTTTCTGATGGTGTTGCAAATGGAAGCATTCTCTTTGTTTCCTTTTCAGGTGATTTGTTCTTAGTGTACAGAAATGCTATGAGTTTTTTGTTTGCCTTTATTGAAGTAGAGTTGGCACACAGTAATGCATTTGTTTCAGGTGTACAGCAAAGGGATGCAACGAATTTATACTTTATGCTATGTTCACCACATGTGTAGACACCATCTGTCACCGTACCATGCTATTATACCATTGATGGTATTCCCTGCACTATACCTTTCTCTCCCACTACTTACCTATTTCACAACTGGAAGGCTGTATCGCTCACTCTCCTTCACCCATTTTGCCCATCCCCCCCACCCCGTGCCCCTCTGGCAATCATCATTGTTGCCTGAATTTATGGGCCTGTTTCTGCTCTTTGTCTGTCTGCTTGTTTACTCAGGTTATTTTTCTTATACCACATGTAAGTGAAATTGTATGGTATTTGTCTTTCTCTGACTAATTTTACCTACCCACTTCTTGGTCCATCCATGGTGTCACAAATGGCAAGATCTTATCATTATTATAGTTATTTAATCGCTGAGCTATGCTCCATTGTATATGGATATCTTCTTTATCCATTTGTCTATCAATGGACACAAGTTGCTTTCATATCTTGGCTATTGTAAATAATGCTACAATAAACATAGAAGTGCATATATAATTTTTCGTTCTCTTTAAATAAATACCCAGTAGTGGAATTACTAGATCAGATGCCATTTCTAATTTTTATTTGTGAGGCAGCTCTATGCTCTTTTCTACAGTGGCTGCACCAATCACCAACAATGTAGAAGGGTTCCTTTCCCACAAATCCTCACCAACCATGCTTATTTTTGGTCCTTTTGATTCTACTCATTCTGACAGGTGTCAGGAAATAACTCATTGTGTTTTGATTTTCATTTCTGGGATGATTAGTGATGTTGAGTGACTTACATGGATGCCTGTTGCCCCTCTGTATTATCTTTTCAGAAAAAAAAAAAAAAGGTGGATTCATGCCTTGTGCCAATTTTTTAACGGATTTTTTTGGTGTTGAGATTTTAAAGTTATTTCTATATTTTACATATAAACCCCCAATTGGATATATTCTTTGCAAATATCTTCTCCCAATCAATAGCTCGTCTTTGCATTTTGTTGATGGTTTCCTTCACTGTGCAAAAGTTTTTTATTTTCCCGTCATCCCAATACTTTGTTTTTGCATTTATTTCCCTTGTCTGGGTAGGGAAAGCTCACAAAATGTTGTGACCGCCTATATAAAAATATTAGTACCAGAGGTTTGGGAAGATGCAGAGTAGGAGGAAACTAAGCTCACCATGTGCCACATTTACTACTAGATATCACCCCAAAGACTGACAGAACAAACTCCACGACTAAATGCAGAGATTTTTTTTTTATACTGCCACACGTGCCCCACCCTGCTGCTGTGTGCACAGATGCTATGCACCTCCAGCTAAGGCAACTATCTGCTGCGTGCTCACCCAGCTGTGGGGGATCTGGCCTAGCCTGGTGGCTCAGTGCAAATTTTGTTAACGAGATCATTCTGCCCCCAGCCCCTCTGTAGTCACAGCCCCTCAGATCCAGCCTGTGTGCATCTCACTAACAGCACAGACAGCAAGCACAGACCCCAACCAGCAATGTCAGTGCAGACATCTGGACTGAAAGAAGACAGCTCAGACACAAAAGCAGGATGCAAGTAACACACATAGGAGACTCTCCTGAAGAGCCAGGTTCAGGTGAGCAGGGTACATTGTGGCGCAGGACACTACAGGACCTCTCCTTCATAAAGCCACTACTTTCAAGAGCAGAGGGCACAGCTGACCTTCTGAGCACGCAGAAACTGGTACAGAGAGGTAAACAAAATGAGGAAATAGAGAAACACGTCCCAAATAAAAGAACAAGACAAAATCACAGCAGGAGATCTGAACAAAAGAGAAATGAGTAATAACCCTGATACATGTAGAATTTCAAGTAATGATCACAAAATACTCACTGGACTTCAGAAAAGCATGGAGGACATCAGTGAGACCCTTGACAAAGAGATAAAAAATAACATATCAGAAATAGAGAACTCAATAAATGAGGTTAAAATGCAATAGATGGAGCAAGTAGTTGGTTACAGGAAGCAGGGGAACTTGTCAGTGAACTGGAGGACAGCGTACTGGAAAGCAATCAAGCTGAAGAGGTAAGAGATGGGGGAATACTACATAAGGAGAATGGACTTAGAGAACTCAGTGACTCCTTGAAGCATAATACCATTCACAATATAAAGATCCGAGAAAGAGAAGAGAGAAAGGAGGACAGAAAATGTATTTCAAGAAATGATAGCTGAAAACTTCCCAAATTTGGGAAGGGAAGCAGAGATACAGGTTGAAGCAGAGAGAGCTCCCAACAAATTCAACCAAAGTCCATGACACATAGTAATTAAGGTGGGCAAAAATAGTGATAAAGAAAGAATGTTAAAGGTTGCAAGACAAAAGAGCACAGTTACATACAAAGGAAACCACATAAGGCTATCAGATGATTTTTCAGCTGAAACTTCACAGGCCAGAAGGGAATGGCATGATATATTCAAAGGGTCAAGAGCAAAAACTCTGAGGCCAAGAATACTTAATCCAGCAAGGCTATCATTCAGAATAGAAGGTTAAATAAAGATTTTCCCAGACAAAAGTTAAAAGAATTCACGTGACTAAACAAGTGCTACAAAAAATGGTAATGGGTTTTCTATGGGGGGAAATCAAAAACCATAAGTGAAAGTCAGAAACATAGAAAGCACAAATGCAAAAACAAAACAAAACAAAACGTCAGTTGGGAAATCACAAAATAAAAGGATATAAAATATGATACCAAATATCTGAAATGTGGATGGGAGAAAAGTAAATATTAAGTTAAACTTGATATACACTGCTATATGCAGAAGACAAATAAACAGTAATAGATATACAAAAAATACACATAAGAAAACCAAGTATATCACTGAAAGAAAACCAGCAAACCATGAAAGAGAGAAAGACAAGAAAGGGTCAGAAAAGACTACATAAACGACCACAAAACGAGTAACAGAATGGCAAAAACCACATATCTATCTATAAGCACTTTGAATATGAATGGACTAAATATCCCAATGAAAAGATATAGCGTGACAGAGAGGATAAAAAAAAAAAAATCTATATGTGGCCTACAAGAGACTCATTTAAGACCTAAAGCCACCTGCAGATTGAAAGTGAGGGGATGGAAAAATATCTAATCATGGAAATGGATGTCCAAAGAAAGCCAGAAGAGCAATACATGTACCAGACAAAACAGAATTGAAAAAAAAAAAAAATCTGTAGAAAGAGACAAAGAAGGACCCTATTTATTAATAAAGGGGACTACCTAACAAGAAGATATACCAGTTGTAAATATATATGCAGCTGACATGGGAGCAGTCAGATACATAAAACTTTTAATAACAAACATAAAGGAACTAATTGATAGCACTATAATAATATCAGGGGATTTTAACACCCCACTTACATCAATGGACAGATCATCCAAACAGAAAATCAACAAGGAAACAGTGGCTTTAAATGCCTCACTGGACCAGATGGATATAACAGATATCTTCAGAACATTCCATCCTAAAACAACACGATACACATTCTTCTCAAGTGCACACAGAATACACTCCAGAGTAGATCACATATTACACATATGAGGTATTAAAAAAAAAAAAAAGGACTCAACAAAGTCAAAAAAATTGAGGTCATACCATGTATCTTTTCTCACCATAACACTATGAGGTTAGAAATCAACCACAAGAAAAAATCCAGAAAAACAACAAATACAAGGAGATTAAATAACAGACTACTAAAGAAAAAAATGGTTAAAACAAGAAATCAAAGAAGTAATTGAAATCTACATGGAAACAAATGAAAATAAAACCAAAACAGTCCAAAATCTTTGGGAGGCAGCAAAAGCAGCTCTAAAAGGGGATTTTAAAGCAATACAGACTTATTTCAAGAAACAAACAAAGAAAAATCTCAAATAACCTAATCTTACAACTAATGGAACTAGAAAAGGAACAGTAAACAAAACACAAAACCAGCAAGAGGAAGGAAATAATAGTTAAGGGCAGAAATAAATGATTAGAAACAAACAAGCAAAAACAATAGAACACATCAATGAAACCACAAAAATGTTCTTTGAAAAGATCAAGAGCACTGATAAACTTGAATCTAGATAAGATAACCACACTGATAAGCTCGAATCCTGAAAATCAAAAAAAGAGAAAGGACTTAAAAAGAAATCACCAATGAAGGGGAAAAAACAATGAACACCACAGAATTGCAAACAACTGTGAGAGAATATTATGAAAAACTATATGCCAACAAATTAGACATCCTAGAAGAAATGGGTAAAGTCCTAGATACAATAACCTAAGAAAACTGAAGCAAGAAGACATAGAAAATTTGAACAGACCAATCACCAGCAAGGAGATTGAATCAGCAATCCAAAAAATCCCCAAATATAAAAGTCCAGGACCAGAAAGCTTCATGGGCAAATATCACCAAGCATTTAAAGAAGAGTTATACCTATTCTACTCAATCTATTCCAACAAATAGAAGAAGGAAAACTTCCAAATTCATTCTATGAGGCAAGTATCACCCTGAAACCAAAACTAGATGGAGAAACCACATAAGAAAAGAATAGAATAGAAAGGAAAAGAAAGCAAAAGAAAACAAAACAAAAGAAAGGAAAAGAGAAAAGAAAAGAAAAGAAAAGAAACGTAACTACAGGCCAATATCTCTGATGAACAGAGACACAAAATTCCTCAACCAAGTACTAGTAAACAGAATCCAACAATACATTAAAAAATAATTAACCAGTATCAAGTAGGATTTATTCCTGTGATGCAAGGGAACTTCAATATTCACAAGTCAATCAATGTAATACGTTAAGAGAAAGGATAAAAAAAAGATATGATCATCTCAATAGATGCAGAAAAGGCAGTTGACAAAGTACAACAACGATTCATGACAAAAACCCTCAACAAAGTAGCTTTAGAGGGCGCATCCCTCAACATTATAAAGACCATATGTCAAAAACCCACAGCAAACATCATACTCAATGGGGAAAAACTGAGAGCTTTCTCCCTAAGGTTGGGAACAAGTCAAGGATGTCCACTCTCACTGCTTTTGTTCAACATAGCACTGGAAGTCTGAGGCACAGCAACCAAACAAGAAAAAGAAATAAAAGGCATCCAAATCAGTAAAGAAGAAGTAAAACTTCCACTATTTGCAGATGACATGATACGATACATAGAAAACTCTAAAAGAGTTCACCAAAAAGCACTAGAACTGATACATGAATTTAGAAAAGTTTCAAGACACAAAATGAATGTACAGAAATCCATTGCATTTATATACACTAATAATGAAGCTGCAGAAGTAGAAATTAAAAAAAAAATCCCCTTTGAAATAGCATGATATATAATAAAATAACTAGGATTGAACCTAACCAAAGGGATAAAAGACCTGTATTCTGAAAACTATAAAACTTTGATGAAAGAAATTGAAGATGACACAGACAAATGGGAAGTCATTCCATGCTCATGGTTTGGAAGAACAGATACTGTTAAAAAGTCTATACTGACCGGGCGCCTGGGTGGCTCAGTTGGTTGGGCGACTGCCTTCGGCTCAGGTCATGATCCTGGAGTCCCTGGATCGAGTCCCGCATCGGGCTCCCTGCTCGGCAGGGAGTCTGCTTCTCCCTCTGACCCTCCTCCCTCTCATGCTCTCTGTATCTCATTCTCTCTGTCTCAAATAAATAAATAAAATCTTTAAAAAAAAAAAAGTCTATACTGACCAAAGGAATCTACAGATTTATTGCAACCCCTATCAAAATGGCAACAACGTTTTCCACAAAAGTGTAACCAAAAAAACCTACAATTTTTTTGTAGATAGTAAGATTTATTTTAATTTTTCAATCTGCTCAAAACCCCTAAAACTAAAAAAAAAAAAACTCCCACTGTACTCATAACTATGTATAGTGTGGACATTTACAGAGGACTTACATTAGGAAACATTGTTTCTCTTCAACCACATGACAATACTGCATATGCCTACAATTTATATGGAACCACAAAAGACTCCAAATAGCCAACACAATTTTGAAAACAAAAAGCAAAGCTGGAGGTATCACAATTTGGAACTTCAAGTTATATTACAAAGCTGTAGTAATCAAAACAGTATGGTACTAGTACAAAAATAGACATGTAGATCAATGGAACAGAATAGAAAATCCAGAAATGAACCCACAATTATATGGTCAATTAATCTTCCCCAAAGCAGGAAAGATTATGCAAAGGAAAAAGTTTCTTCAGCTAATGTTGGGAAAACTGGACAGTTACATGCAAAAGAATGAAAGGGAACAAGTAACTGGACAGTTACATGAATCCAAAGAATGAAACTGGACTCCTTTCTTACACCATATACAAAAATAAGCTCAAAACGCCTAAAAGACTTAAATGTGAGACCTGAGTGCATAGAAATCGTAGAAGAGAGTGGAGGCAGTACCCTCACAGACATTGGCTGTAGCAACTTTTTTGTAGATATGTCTCTTGAGGCAAGGGGTATGGGGGAAGCAAATAAAGTATTGAGCTACATCAAAATAAAAAGCTTCTTTACATTGAAGGAAACAATGAACAAAACTAAAAGGAAACCTCCTGAATGAGAGAAGGTATTTCCAAATGACATATCCAGTATAAGGTTAGTATCCAAAATATATAAAAAACTTATAAAACACAACACCCAGGACACAATTAACCCAATTAAAAAAAAAAAAAACGGCAAAAGATATATAGAGATATTTCTCCAAGCAAGACATGCCGATGGCCAAGAGACACATGAAAACATGCTCAGCCTCACTCATGATCAGGGAAATGCAAATCAAAACTGCAATGAGATACCACCTCACATCTGTCAGAATGGCTAAAATCAACAATACGAGAAACAAGTGTTGGTGAGGATGTGGAGAAAAGGGAACACTTTGTGCTGTTGTTGGGAATAAAAAGTGGTGCTGCCACCCTGGAAAACAGTATGGAGGTTGCTGGAAAAGTTAAAAATGGAACTACCCTATGATCCAGCAATTGCACTACTGGGTATTTACCTCAAAACACAAAAACGCTAATCCAAAGTGATACATGCACCCTTACATTAATAGCAGCATTATCTACAATAGCCAAATCATGGAAGCAGTGCAAGTGTCCATCAGTAGATGAATGGATAAAGAAGACATGGTATATTTGCAATGGAGTATTATTCAGCCTTCAAAAAGAATGTACTCATGTCATTTGCAGTGACATGTGTGGATCCAGAGTGTATAATGCTAAGTTAAACAAGTGAGTTTCAAGGAAAACAAATGCCATATGATTTCACTCATATGTGGAATTTGAAAGACAAACAAACAAAAATGAGTAAAGAAAAAACAAAAGAGTGGGGAACAAACCAAGAATCAGACTCTTAAATAGAGAACAAACAGATGGTTACAGGAGGGAAGGTGGGTGGGGGGATGGGTAAAAATGGCAATGGGATTAAGGAGTGCATTTGTCCTGATGAGCACTGGGTGGTGTATGGAATTGCTGAATCACTTTATTGTAAGCCTGAAACTAATATGACACTGTATGTTAACTATACTGCAATTTAAAATAAAATTATGTTTAAAAAAACAACATAAAAGTTACTACTGCAAAAACTGATGATGTATTTTATGGGGACTAACATAACACAATAAAATTAAATTAAATTAAGAAAAAAGTTACTACTGCCTTTTGTCTTCTGGACGTTTTACCATTTCAAATCTTACATTTGGTTCCATAATCCATTTCTTTTTGTTTATGGTGTAAGAAAGTTTTCCACTTTCATTCTTTTACATGTAGTTATCCAGTTTTCCCAGCAGAATTTATTGAAGAGACTGGATATTCCCCTGGGTGTATTCTTGCTTCCTTTTCATAGATTAATTGTGTGTGTTTATTTCTGGGTTTTCTATTCTGTTCCACTGATCTATGCGTCTATTTTTGTTCCAGTACCACGTTATTTTGTAGTGCAGGTTGGTAGTATTTCTTGTAGTGGATATTTTATATCTTTGTAGGATATCTTGATTCCGTAGTTTTCTTTGGCTAGTAAAGACATTTTTTACAATATTAATTCTTCCAACCCATGATCATGGAATACCTTTCCCTTTTCCCTTTGCTTGTGATGTCTATAGTTTCTTTCATCAAGGTTTTATATATTGAAGAGTATATGTAGTTCACCTACTTGGTTAAGTTTATTCCTAGGTATTTTATTTTTTCTTGTCAAAATTGTACACGAAATTTGTTTTTTATTTATCTTTCCGCAATTTTGTTACTAGTGTATAGAAATGCAACCAACTTTTATGTATTAACTTTGTATCCTGCCAGTGTACTGAATTCGTTTATGACTTCCAACAGTTTTCTGGTGGCGTCGTTAGGGTTGTCTATGTATAGTATCCTGTCCTCTCCAAATAGTGACGCTTTAACTCCTTCTTCACCAATATGGATGCCTTTTATTTCTTTTGCTCATCTGATTGCTACAGCTAGGATTTCCAGTACTATACTGAATATAAGTGGTGAGAGTGGACATCCTTGTGTTCCTCCTAATCTCAGAGGAAAAGCTTTCAGGTTTTCACCATTGGGTATGATGCTATCTATGTGGTTTATTTTTGTTTGATTTGATTTGATGTACAGTGTAGTTAATACACTGCACTATATTACTTTTGGGTGTATGATATAATGACTCAACAATTCCATATATTACTCATGTTCATCAAGGTAAGTGTATTCTCAATCCTCTTCCCCTATTTCACCCATCACCCCTACCAACCTCCTCTCTGGTACCCATAAGTTTGTTCTCTATAATTAAGAGTCTGTTTTTTGATTGGCTATAATTTTACCCTCTGTTTCTTTTGTTTCTTAAATTCCACATATGAATGAAATTGCATGGTGTTTGTCTTTTTCCTGACTGGCTTATTTTGCTTAGCATTATTCTCCCCAGATCCATCAATGTTCTTGCAAATGGCAAGGCTTTATTATTTTCTTTATGGCTGAATAGTATTCCACTGAGTGCAGATTAATTGACCACAATTCTGTGGTCAATTAATCTTTGACAGAGGAGGTGAGAATATGCAAAGGGAAAAAGAAAATCTCTTTAACAAATGGGGTTGTGAGAACTGGGCAGCTACATGCAAAAGAATGAAACAGTGTGGAGTTTCCTCAAAAAAATTAAAAATAGAGCTACCTATGCCCCAGTGATTGCACTCCTGGGTATTTACCCCAAAGACACAGATGTAGTGAAAAGAAGGGCCATATGCACCCTAGTGTTCATAGCAGCAATGTCCACAATAGCCAAACTGTGGAAACAGCCGAGATGCCCTTCAAGAGATGAATGGATAAAGACAATGTGGTTCATATATACAGTGGAATATTACTCAGCCATCAGGAAGGATGAATACCCAACTTCTACATCAACATGGATGGGACTGGAGATTATGCTAAGTGAAATAAGGCAAGCAGAGAAAGTCAACTATCATATGGTTTCAATTCTTTGTGGAACATAAGGAATATCATGGAGGACATTAGGAGAAGGAACGGAAAAATGAAGGGGGGGAAATCGGAGGGAGAGATGAACCACGAGAGACTATGGACTCTGAGAAACAAACAGGGTTTTAGAGGGGAGGGATGAGGGGGGATTGGTTAGCCCGGTGATGGGTATTAAGGATGGCATGTACTGCATGGAGCACTGGGTGTTATACAAAAACAATGGATCGTGGATCACCACATCAAAAACTAATGATGTAGGGGCGCCTGGGTGGCTCAGTCATTAAGCGTCTGCCTTCGGCTCAGGTCATGAACCCAGGGTCCCGGGATGGAGCCCTGCATCAGGCTCCCTGCTTAGTGGGAAGCCTGCTTCTCCCTCTCCGACTCCCCCTGCTTGTGTTCCCTCTCTCGCTGTGTCTCTCTCTGTCAAATAAATAAATAAAATCTTAAAAAAAACAAAAACAAAAAAAAAACTAATGATGTATTGTATGGTGACTAACATAATAAAATTTTAAAAAAATTTTTAAAAAAGAGTAAAACTGGACCACATTTTTAGATCATGCACAAAAATTAGCTCAAAATGGATTAAGGACCTAAATGTGAGACCTGAACTCACAAAAATCCTAGAAGAGGGCACAGACAGTAATCTCACTGACATTGGCCATAACGACGTCTTTCTAGTATAACTAGTATGTCTCCCGAGGCAAGGAAAACAAAAGCAAAAGTAAACTATTGGGACTAAATAAAAATAAAAAAGAGTCTGCTCCCCAAAGGAAACAACCAACAAGACTCAAAGACAAACATCTGAATGAAAGAAGATATTTGCAAGTGACATATCTGATATAGAAATAGTATCCAAAATATGTAAAGAACTTACACAAGTCAAGACCAAAAATCCAACAATACAATTAAAGGAACGTGAGGTTTTCATATGTGACTTTTACTATGTGGAGGTATGTTCCTTCACAATCCACCTTACTGAGGTTGGTTGGAAGATGGCAGTGGAGTACAAGGCCCCTAGCTCACCTCTTCCCAAGAATACAACTAGATAACTATCAAATCATTTCTAAATACCCTAGAAATTGACCTGAAGTCTGAAAGAACAAACTCCACAAGTAAAGGTAGAAAGGAGGTCATGTTGAAGAAGGAAGGAGCATGGAGACATGGTTTGGGAGAGAAACAGATCATGGCCGCTGCAGGGGGTAAGAGATAGATAACACACAGGGGAGCACACAGGAAAAATGAAATCTCATAGCAATGGGCTTGAAAAATGAGAGGGATCAAATTCTGTGAGTTCTGGCAACCAGCTGGGCTTAAAGGCTGGTGTTCTAAATGTCCATAGGCTTGGCTCAGGGAGAGCCTAGAGGGTATTGTGTGTTCTTGCAGAGAAGGCAGGCAAATATCTCGTGGCCATACAACATGCAACAGGGATCTGAAGAATGCCTGGAGCACACACTGAGGAGGTTATTCACGCACCTCAAAGCATATCTCAGAGACAACCCTCCAGGAACAAAGGAACTAGCTGGCTCCATTTCCCTCTCCTACCTGTCAGCCAATGCACAGGGCCACCTGCCGGAATCAATTAAGTGCCCACACTCACTACCTAACTTGTATATAACAAGCTCTGCCACCATGCACTTTGATGAGACAACCCCCCCCCCCAGTCATGCATCCCTGTCTTAGTGTGGCAGACCCAATCCCACAGGAGACCTGCCCAAATCCCTGCACGAACTCTGTCCCCTGACATGGGTGTTTTGCTTACCCTCAGTTCAGTAACGGTAGTGACAGATCTCATTTCACAAACAGAGCAGAACACACCCACTTAAAATGCACATTTAGGTCAGGGACAAAACACTTCACAAAAAGCAAGGAGAGTGTCTCCAGATGACTGGTCTAAAGGATAAAGCAGCCAAGACAAAACAGCAGAGCACATGCAGCATACATTGGAGACACTCCCAGAAGTGCCAGGTCTTGGGGAACAGGGGATACTACATTGCAGGCCTCTACAGGTTCTCTTCTACTTAAGGCTATTACCCTCAAGAACAGGAGATCTAGCTGACTTTCCTAATGCACAGAAACAGGCAGAGAGACTTAGACAAAATGAGAAGACAGAGCAATTTATCCCCAATGAAAGACCAACACAAGGCAACAGCCAGAGACCTAAACAAAACAGATACAAATATCATCATCTGACAGACAATTTAAAGTAATGATTATAAGGATATTCACTGAACTTGAGAAAAGACTGGAATACATGAGTGAGACCCTTAACACATAGATAATGAATAACATAACAGACATAAAGTGTTCAATAAACAAAATGAGAAACACACTTGATGGAATTAACAGCAGGCTGGAAGACACAGAGGAACCAATTAATGACCTAGAAGACAGAATAATGGACAGTAATCAAGCCGAACAAAAGAGAGAAGAAAGAATTATGCAAAAGAAGAAACTTAGGGAACTCAGCAACTCCATCAAATATAATATTATAAGAATCCTAGAAGAAGAGAGAGAAAGGGGGCAGTGACTTTATTTAAAGGAATAATAGATGAAAACATTCATAATCTGGGGAAGGAAACAGATATCCAGATCCAGGAGGCACAGAGAACCCCCAACAAAATCAACAGAGGCAGGCCAACACCAAGACATATTGTGATTCATTTGGCAAAATATAGTGGTGAGGTGCCTGGGTGGCTCAGTCGGTTAAGCATCCAGCTCCTGATTTTGGCTCAGGTCACGGCCTTTGGGTCCTGTGATCCAGCCCCACCTTGGGCTCCACGCTGAGCATGGAGCTTGCTTAAGATTCTCTCTTCCTCTCCCTCTGCCCCTCTCCCTGTCCCTGTCTCTTTCAAAAATAAAGAAAAAATTTAAAAAAATATATAGCAATAAAGAAAAATCTTAAAAGCAGCAAAACAGAAGAAGACAGTAACATACAAGGGCGATTCCGTAAAGCTATCAGTGGATTTTTTTCACCAGCAACTTCCTAAGCCAAAAGGGAGTGGCATGATATATTCAAAGTGCTGAATGGGAAAAATCTGCAGACAAATTTCTCTATCCAGCAAGACTGCAATTCAGAATAAGAGGAGAGATAAAGAGTTTCCCAGGGAAACAAAAACTAAGGGAGTTCATGGCCACTAAATCAGCCTTGCAAGAAATATTAAAGAGGGGTGTTTGAGTGGGAAGCAGAGAAAAAACTGTCTGTATGAAGGTAGGAAACACAAAAGCAGTAAAAATGAATATTTCTGTAAAAACTCAGTCAAGAAACTCACAAAATAGGGCGCCTGGGTGGCTCAGTTGGTTAAGCGACTGCCTTCGGCTCAGGTCATGATCCTGGAGTCCCTGGATCGAGTCCCGCATTGGGCTCCCTGCTTGGCAGGGAGTCTGCTTCTCCCTCTGACCCTCCCCCCTCTCATGCTCTCTCTCTCTCATTCTCTCTCTCAAATAAGTAAATCAAATCTTTAAAAAAAAAAGAAACTCACAAAATAAAAGCACATCAAATATGATAAAATATACTTAAAACATGGGTAGGAGGGGAGTAATGAATGGATTCAAACTTAAATGGCCTGCCAGCAACTTAATGTAGACTGCTATATGCAGAAGAGGTTATATACAAACCTAATGGTAACCATATATCAGAAATCACTAAGAAATATGCAAAGAATAAATAGGAAGAAACCCAGATATATAACTAAAGAAATCAGCAAGCCATGAGAGAAAGATAAGAAAGGGTCATAGAAAATCTTCAGAAACAACCACATAACAAATAACAAAATGATAATAAATACATATTTATCAATAATTACTTTGAATGTAAATAGAAAAAGCACTCCAATCAAAAGACACAGAAAGAATGGATACAACAACAACAACAACAACAACAACGAAGAAGAAGATACATCTATATGCTGCCTATCAGGGATTCATTTTAGATTTAAAGACACCTGCGGGTTGAAAGTGAGGGATGGAGTAGTATCTATCATGCAAAAGGATGTCCTAAGAAAGACAGAGTAGCAACCCTTGTATGGGACAAATAGACTTTAAAACAAAGACTGTAACAAGAGACAAAGAAGGACACTATATGATAATAAAGGGGACAATCCAACAAGAAGATATGAGGATTGGAAATATTTACGTACCCAACATAGGAGCACCCAAAGACATAAAACAGTTAATACAAGCATAAAGGAACTAATCAGTATTAATGCAACACTAGTAGGGGCCTTTAACACTCCATGTGCATCAATGGAACGATCACCAAAACAGAAAATCAACAAGGAAACAATGGCTTTGAATGACAGACTGGACCAGACTGATGTAATGGACACATTCAGAACATTCCATTCTAAAAGAACAGAATACACATTCTTTTCAAGTGCACATGCACAATCTCCAGAATAGGTCACATAATAGCTCACAAAACAAAGCTCAACAAATTCAGTAAGATTGAAGTCATACCATGCATCTTTTCTGATCACAGCGCTATGACACTAGAATTCAACCACAAGGAAACATCTGGAAAGACCACAAATACATGGAGGTTAAACGACGTGCTACTAAGCAATAAATGGGTCATCCAGGAAACAAAATAAGAAATAAAAAAGTACATGGAAACAAACAGAAGTGAAAAAAGACTGGTTCCAAAACTTTAGGGATGTAGCAAAAGTGGTTCTGAGAGGGAAGTTTATAGCAATACAGGCCCACCTCAAGAATCAAGAAAAATCTAAAATAAACAACCTTACCTTACACCTAAAGGAGCTAGAAAGGAACAAACAAAACCTAAAACAAGCAGAAGGGAGAGAATAGTAAAGATTAGAGCAGAAATAAATGATATAGAAACTAACAAAACAATAGAACAGAGCACTGAAACCAAGAGCTGGTTCTTTGAGAAGATCAGCAACATTGAGAAACATCTAGCCAGACTTATCAAGGGAAAAAAGAGAGAGAGTGCCCAAATTATTAAAATCACAAACGAGAGAGGAGAAATAACCAACAGCACAGAAATACAAACAATTGTGAGATAATATTATGACCAATGTATATGCCAATAAATTAGACAGCCTAAAGAAATGGATAAATTCCTAAAACATATAAATTACAAAAGCTGAAACAGGAAGAAATAAAAAAATTGAATGCACCAATTACTAGCAAGGAGATCGAATCATTAATCAAAAAACTCCCAACCAACAAAAGTTCAGGACCAGATGGTTTTACAGGCGAATTCCAGCAAACATTTAAAGAAGACTTTATATCTATTCTATTCTAACTAGTCCAAAAAATTCAAAAGGAAAACTTGCAAATTATTTCTATGAGGCATGTATTGTGCTAATGCCAAAACTACATCAAGACATGACAATAAAAAGAGAACTACAGGCCAATATCTTGGATGAACATAGATGCAGAAATCCTCAACAAAATACTAACAAAAAAACAGAATCCAACAATACATTTAAAAAATCTTTTGCTACGATCAAGTTGGATTTATTCCTGTGTTGAAAAGGTGGTTCAATATTCACAAATCAATCAACGTGATTCATGGCATCAATAAGAGAAAGAATAAGAACCATATGATCATTTCAAGAAACATAGAAAACTCATTAGCAAAGTACAACACCCATTCACGATAAAAACTCTCAACAAAGTAAGTTTGAAGAGAACAAACCTCAGCATAATAAAGGCCATATATTAAAAACGCACACATAACATCATACTTACTGGTGGGAAACTGAAAGATTTTCCTCTAAGACCAGGAACAAGACAATGATTTGCGTTTTTGCAATTTTAACTAACATACTACTGGAAGTCCTGCCTTTGGTGATCAGATAAGAAAGGGAAATAAAAGGCATCCAAATTTGTAAGAAATAAGTAAAATTGTGTCTATCTGCAGAAGGCACAATACTATAGAAAACCCTAAAGAATGCACCAAAGAACTATTAGAGCTGATAAATGATTCAGTTAGGTGGCAGGATGCAAAATAATATACAGAAATGTATTGCATTTCTATACACTAGTAACGAAGGAGTAAAAAAAGAAATGAAGAAAACAATCTCATTTTCAAGTGCACCAAAAAGAATACAAAACCTCAGAATAAATTTAACCAAGGAATTAAAAGGTCTATACTCTGAAAACTATCAGACATTGATGACAGAAGTTGAAGGCAAAATAAACAAATGGAAAGATACACCATGCTCAAGAATTGGGAGAATTCATATTGATATGATATCCTTACTGTTGAAAACAATCTACAGATTTAATGCAATCCCTATCAAAATGCAAATAGCATTTTTCAAAGAACTAGAATAATCATAAAAATTTATATGAAACTACAAAGAACTCACATAGCCAAAGCAATCTTGAGAAAGCAGAATGTAGCTGGAGTTATTATAACCAAATTTCTATATATACTACAGAGTTGTAGTAATTAAAACAATATGGTATTGGCTCAAGAATAGACACATAGAGGAATGGAACAGAGTTTAGAGCCCATGAATAAACCTTTGTCTATATGTTCAAACTACAACAAAGGAGGCAAGAATATGCAATGGGGAATAGACAATTTTTTAAGAAATAATGTTGTGAAAACTGGACAGCTACATGCAAAAGAATGAAACTGGACCCCTATCTTATACCATACATAAAAATAAACTCAAAATGGATTAAAGACCTAAATGTGATACCTCAAACCATAAAATCCTAAGAGAAAACATGAGCAGTAGTCTTTTGGACAACAGTCTTAGCAACATATTTATGGATATGTTACCTCAGGAAAGGAACAAGAGCAGAAACAAACTATTGGGAGTGCAGAAAAAAAAAGAAAGAAAGAAACTTTTGCACAGTCAAAGAAACTACCAAAAAACAAAAAGACAACCTAATGAATCAGAGAAGATACAGATAGATAGATGATAGATAGATAGATAGATAGATGATAGATATACACACATATACATATATATATTTAAGATATTATTAAGAAGTATATTATATATAGATAGATATATTATATATAGATAGATATATTATATATAGATATATATAAATAGATAGATGATAGATCAATAGATGATAGATTATAGATAGATAGATGATAGATAGGTATTAAGAAGTTAATATCCAAAATATACAAAGAACTTATACAGCTCAACAACAAAAATACAAACAATCTAATGAAAAAACGGGAAGAGGACCTGAATAGACATATTTTCACAGATGTACAGATGGCCAGCAGATACACCAAAAGATGCTCAACATCACTAATCCTCTTGGGAATGTAAATCAAAACCGCAGTGAGATGTTACCTCACATTAGTTAGAAGAATCAAAGAGACAGGAAATAACAAGCATTGGTGAAGATGTGGAGAAAAGGGAACACTCATGCACTCTTGGTGAAAATGTAAATTGGTGCAACCACTAAACATAGGAATATGTGATCCAGTAATTCCACTACTGGGATTTTACCCAAAGAAAACAAAAACACTAATTTGAAAAGATTATATGCACCTTCATGTTCATTGGGCCATTATTTACAGTAGCCAAGATATAGAAGCAACACAAGTGTCTGTTGATACATGAGTGGATAATAACATGTGATACACACAAGTGCAAGCGCACGTGCACACATACATACATAAAATGGATTATAACTCAGCCATGAAAATGTATGAAATCTTGTCATTCATGGTCACAACAACATGGATGGATGTACAGGATATATCCCAAGTGAAATAAGTCAAGCAGACGAAGACAAAAAAACATTTAGTTTCTCTTACATGTAGAACCATAAAAAAAAAACTAAACAAACAAAAATTCAGGTTCTTAAATACAGAGAACAAACTGGTGGTTGTCAAAGGGTAGGTGGGGGGGTGATGGGCAAAATAGATAAATGAGATGAAGAGGTATGAACTTCTAGTTATAAAAAAGGAAAAGATTGCAATGGACTTTAATACCCCACTTTAACCTATACGTAGATAATGCAGCCAAAATCAGTAAAGAAATACTAGCCCTAAATGACAGGTTGGAGAATAGGGAGTTAACCAATATATACCAAACATTCTATCCACAAACAACAGAATGCACATTCTTCTCAAGTACACATGGCATGGTCTCCACGATAAATTATATGCTAGGTCACACGACAAATCTTAATAAATTGAAGACAAGTTGAAATTAAATCAAGCATCTTTTCCAACCAAAACTGTATGGAACTCTAAATCAATCCAAGAAGAAATCTGGAAAATATACATGTATTTGGAGTTTAAACAACATGCTACATAAAACCCAATGGGTAAAAGAATAATTCAAAAGAGAAATAAAAAACACTTTGTGGAGGAGCAGGAAGATGGAGGTGGAGCAGGAGGACCCTGGTCTTGCCTTGTCCCAGGAACACAGAGAGATGACTATCAAATCATCTGATATACCCCAGGAATGGACCTGACAACTGACAGAACAAATGGTACAACCAAAGGGAGAGAAGAGGCCACATTGAAGTAGGTAAGAAGTGTGGAGATGTGGTTTACGTTAGAAACGGATCTCGGGTGCTGTGAAGGGGAGGGAGCCACGGTTTCAGAGAAGGGCAGGAGAGAGGGGAGCACACCAGGGAATGCAGAAGGAAAATGTTTCCATAGTGCTATTGGCTTGGAAAATGAAAGGGGCTGAATTTTGTGAGTTCTTGCAACCAGTGAGGCTTAAAGTCTGGAGTTTTTAAGATCAGAGGGCTTTGCTGGGATAGCGCCTGGAAAGTACTGCACTCTTCCTGGAGAGAAGGCAGGCAAACGACCCAGGATCAGACAACATGAAAACAGAGATTTAAGGAGCACCTGGGGCAGAAAGTTGGGAGACTATTCAATCATCTCAGAACATGTCCCTGAGAGGCAACATTCAGAGACAACTGTTTGGTAACCCAAGGAGCTGGCTGGCACAATTTCCCTCCCTCATCCTTCAGCATAAACACAGAACAACCTGTGGGTAGCTATGTAGTGTAGACCTGGCTGTCTAACTTGCATACACCAAGCACCATCACCCTGTAGCTGATGGGATTGTCTTTCTCAGACAAGTTTTCCCAATCCCAGCTCAAAGGGCCCCTCCAAAAGATGAGCAGCACAAACCACTGCCCACACCATGTCTCCTGACCAGAGAGTTCTGCAGGGCCTCAGGTCTGGGGGAGGTGGTATCAGTTCTCATTTTACAAGAGTACCAGAGCACACCTAGTTAAAACTTACCACAGTCAGGCCAGGACCAAACTCTGCCCACAACAGGCAAAGAGAGCCTCTGCAGATGAATTGCCTGAAGGAAAGAGTAGCCATTAACACAACAGGAGAGCACACACTGGAGACACCCTCTGGAGTGCAAGGCCCTAGGCACCACATGACCTCATCTTCATGACACCATTACTTTTAGGAGCAGGAGACATGACTAGCTGCTCTAACACAGAGAAGAATGCAGATAATTGGACAAAGCACCAAGATGGAGGAATTTATCCCAAATGAAAGAAAAAGATAAGTTAATGGCCAGAGATCTAAGTGAAATAGACATAAGATCCACGCCTGATGGAGAATTTAAAGCACCAATCATAAGGTTACTCAATGGGCTTGAGAAAAGCATAAAGGATATCAGCGAGACCCATATCACAGAAATAAAAGTTTTAAAGAAGTGTCAATCTGAGATGAAGTGTGCAGTAAACGAGATTAGAAACAGGATTGATGCAATGAAGAGCAGGCTCGAAGAAGCAGAGGAACAAATTCGTGATGTGGAAGACAATGTAATGTTAAGTATGGAAACTGAACAAAAGAGAGAAAGAAGAATTATGCAACAAGAGAATAGACTTAGGGAACTCAGTGACTCTGTCAAATGTAATAATATTTGTATTATTGGAATCCCAGAAGAAGAGAGATAAAAGAGAGGGAAGAAAATTTATTTGAAAAAAAAATAACAGCTGAAAACTTCACTAATCTGGGGAATGAAACAAACATCCTGATCCCAGAGGCACAGAGAATTCCCATCCAAATCAACAGAAGCATGACAACACCAAGACATATTGCAATTAAATTTGCAAAATATAGTGATGAAGAAAAAATCTTAAAAGCAGCAAGACAGAAGAAGTCCTTACTTACAAGGGAAGACCCATAGGGCTAGCTGGAAATTTCTCGACAGAAATTTGGAAAGCCAGAATGGAGGGGCTTTATGTATTTCAAATGTTGAATAGGAAAACTCTGCAGCCACAAATAGTATATACAGGAAGGCGATCATTCAGAATAAGAGAGATAAAAAGTTTCCCAGACAAACAAAAACTAAACGAGTTCATGACCACTAAACCAGTCCTGCAAGAAATATTAGAGGCTCTTTGACTGGAAAGGAGACACCAAAGGTGACAATGATAAGAAAGGATCAAGGAAAATCTCCAGAAACAATGACAAGTAATAAAATGGCATTAATTACATATCTATCAATAACCACACCGAATGTAAATGGACTAAACAATCAGTAGACATAGGGTGTCAGAAATGATTAAAATAAACAAGACCCACCTATACACTATCTTCAAGAGACCCATCTTAGACCTAAATACACCTGCACATTGAAAGTAAGGGACAGAGAAATATTTATTATGCAAATGGTTGCCAAAAGAAAGCCAGAGTAGCAATACTTATATCAGAAAACAAAACCTAGACTTTATTTTTTTTATTTTATTTTTTTTTTAAAGAGAGAGGGAACACAAGCAGGGGGAGTGGGAGAGGGAGAAGCAGGCTTCCTGTTGAGCCGGGAGCCCGATGTGGGACTCGATCCCAGGACCCTGGGATCATGACCTGAGCCAAAGGCAGTCGCTTAACCAACTGAGCCACCCAGGCGCCCCAAAACCTAGACTTTAAACAAATACTTTAATGAGACAGAGAAGGACAATATATAGTAATAAATGGGACAATCCAGCAAGAAGGTATAACAATTGCAAATATTTATACAACCAACTTGGGAGAAGTCAAAAATATAAAACTATTAATAACAAACATAAAGGAAATCTTTGATAATAATACAATAATAGTAGGGGACTTTAACACCCCACTGACTTCAATGTAGAGATCACCAAAACAGAAAATAGACAAGGAAACAATGGCTTTGATGCCTCACTGGACCAGATGGACTTAACACATATACGTAGAACATTCCATCCTAAAAGAGGAGAATATACATTCTTTTCAAGTGCACATGGAACATTCTCCAGATCACCTACCAAGTCACAAATCAGGCCTCAACAAATACAAAACAATTGAAGTCATACCATGAAAGTTTTATGACCACAACACTCTGAAACTAGAAATCAACCACAAGGAAAAAAAAACCTTGAAAGACCACAAATACATGGAAGGTAAACAACATGCTACTTTGGAATGAATGCATCAAATAAGAAATGAAAGAAGAAATAAAAAATAATATACAAGACCACTGCTCTAACCCCTGAGCTATGGAGCCTAAAAAATAATATAAATGAAAATAAATGAAATTGAAAACACAACAGTCCAAATCCTTTGGGATGCACCAAAAACTGTCCTAAGAGGGAAGTATATAGCAATACAGGCCTACATCAAGAATTAAATAAAATCTCAAATAAACAACCTAAGCTTACACCTATAAGACCTGGTAAAAGAACAACAAATGAAGCCTAAAACCAGGAGAAGGAAGGAAATAATAAAGATTGTTGTAGAAATGAGTGATATAGAAACTAAAAAGTCAATAGAACAGATCACCAAAACCAGGATCTAGTTAATGAAAAAAATCAGTAAAATTGTTAAGCCACTAGCTAGACTCAAAAAGAAAAGAGATAGGAACCAAATTAATAAAATAACAAATGATACGGGTGAAATAGCAAAGAACACCACAGAAATACAAAGAATTGTGAGAGAATATTATGAAAATCTATATGACCACAAAGTGGACAACCTGGAATTAATGGAAAAACTCCTAGAAACATATAACTACCACAACTGAAACAGGAAGACATAGAAAAGTTGAACAGACTGATTACCTGCAAAGAAATTGAATCAGTAATCAAAAAACTATCAAAAAAATTCTAGGTTCAATTGGCTTCACAGGAGAATTCCAGCAAACATTTAAAGAAGGGACACCTTCACCCCAATGTTCATAGCAGGAATGTCCACAATAGCCAAAGTATGGAAAGAATTAAGGTGTCTATCAACAGATGAATGGATAAAGAAGTGGTATATATATATATATACACAATGGATTATTGCTCAGCCGTCAGAAAGGATGAATATTTAGCATTTACGCTGATGTGGATGGAACTGTAGGGTATTATGCTGAGCAAAATAAGTCGATCAGAGAGAAACAATTATCATATGGTTTCACTCATATTTAGAATATAAGAAATAGCACAGAGGATCATAGGGGAAGGGAGGGAAAACTGAATGGGAAGTCATCAGAGAGGGAGAGAAACCATGAAAGACTCTTTTTTTTAAATTTATTTTTTTAATTTAATTTCATTATATTTTGTTAGTCATCATACAGTACATCATTAGCTTTTGATGTAGGGTTCCATGATTCATTATTTTTGTATAACACCCAGTGCTCCATGCAATAGGTGCCATCCTTAATACTCATCACTGGGCTACCCATCCTCCCCATCCCCCTCCCCTCTAAAACCCTCAGTTTGTTTCTCAGAGTCCATAGTCTCTCATGGTTCATCTCCCCCTCCGATTTCTCCCCCTTAATTTTTCCCTTCCTTCTCCTAATGTCCTCCATGCTATTCCTTATGTTCTACAAATAAGTGAAACCATATGATAATTGACTTTCTCTGCTTGACTTATTTCACTTAGCATAATCTCCTCCAGTCCCATTCATGTTGATGTAAGAGTTGGGCATTCATCCTTTCTGATGGCTGAGTAATATTCCATTGTATATATGGACCACATCTTCTTTATCCATTCATCTGTTGAAGGGCATCTCATCTCTTTCCACAGTTTGGCTATTGTGGACATTGCTGCTATGAACATTGGGGTGCATATGGCCCTTCTTTTCACTACATCTGTGTCTTTGGGCAATTACCCAATAGTGCAATTGCTGAGTCATAGTATAGCTCTATTTTTGATTTTTTTCAGGATCCTCCACACTGTTTTCCAAAGTGGCTGTACCAAATTGCATTCCCACCAACAGTGTTAGAGCATTCCCCTTTCTCCACAACCTCTCCAATATTTGTTGTTTCTTGCCTTGTCAATTTTTGTCATTCTACATGGGGTAAGGTGGTATCTCAATGTGGTTTTTATTTGAACTTCCCTGATGGCTGATGATGATGAACATTTTTTCATGTGTCTGTTAGCCATTTGTGTGTCTGTTAGCCATTTGTGTGTCTTCTTTGGAGAAGTGTCTGTTCATGTCTTATGAACATTTCTTGATTGTATTAATTGTTTTTTGGGTGTTGAGTTTGAGAAGTTCTTTATAGATCTTAGATATCAGCCCTTTGTCTGTAGTGTCATTTGCAAAAATCTTCTCCCATTCTGTGGGTTTCCTCTTTCAAGTAACATCTTTTATTCATATATAAGTGTTTGAAAACTTATTTGTAGAAACTTATGTGAAACTCATGCTCATTTCATTGAATCTACATGTGTTGAAATGGCATTTCAAGTAATATCTTCTTTCAGTGAGATGTAATTATAAAATCACGTGTAGAAACATATGGGATTAGCTTTGTACTAAACTCATTCAAACTCCACTGTTTATAATGTATCCTTCAAGTAACATCTTTCATTAAGTTTTTTTTTTGTTTGTTTTGTTTTTAAAGATTTTATTTATTTGACAGAGAGAGACACAGCGAGAGAGGGAACACAAGCAGGAGGAGTGGGAGAGGGAGAAGCAGGCTTCCCGCGGAGCTGGGAGCCCGATGCGGGGCTCGATCCCAGGACCCTGGGACCATGACCTGAGCCGAAGGCAGGCGCTTAACGACTGAGCCACCCAGGCGCCCTCTTTCATTAAGTTATAAATGTTTCTAAATGTATGTGTAAAAGCATATGGGAAAGATGTGTGCTTAAGTCATTGAAATTACACTGTGTATAATATGTCCTTCAGGTAATATCTTCTTTTATTAAGATATGTTTGTATACCTACATGTAGAAGCATATGGGAACAGTGATATTAATAACTTACTGAAATTATACTTGTATAAACCATTTTTGAAGCAAAATCCCCTTTCATTAAGATATAGGTGTTGGCAAACTTCTGTGTGGGAATATGTGGAAATAGATGTATGCTTAGCTCATTGAAACTACACTGTCCATAATCATTCTTTCAAGTACTATCACCCTCATTAAGATATAAGTGTTTGTAAACATATGTGTGGAAAAATAGGTGAATAGCTGTATGCTTAACTCATTGAAACTAAACTATCTATAAACTTTTTGAAGTAACATCATTGAAGATGGTGGCACAGTAGGAAGACTCTAGGTTCACCTCTTCCCACAAATACAAGTGGGTAAATATCAAATGATCCTAAATACTGCAGAAATTGACCTGAAGACGGGCAGAACAAACTTCACAAATAAGGCAGAGAAGAAGTGACATTGAAGAAAGTAGGAAGTACAGAGATGTACTCACCACACATACCCCACTCAAAAACACACAAATCACACATACACAAAGCAGGTACACACATAACACACATATATCACACATACCACCCACACATAAAACACATATATACCAACATACTACACAAAAAACACAAACACCATACAAAGACCACATATATGACACACATCACACATAGCATGCATAAAGAAAACAGCCCCCCAAAAAACACATATCACACCCACACAACTCATATACCACACCTACACATATCACAAATGCAACACACACCCATCACACATATAAACCCAAGTATACACAACACATGCAACATACATATATCACAGATACACAACAAAAACAACAGACACTCTGAACACACACACCACATTCATACAACACATAAATTACACAAGGCACCCCCCACAAACACCACATATACAACACACAAAAAACACAAAATGTCAGAGGCACATGGACAGCATGGTGACAGCACACATGCACACCACACATGCACCACACACACACACACCACAATCATACCAAACACCACAAAAACACATACCTGACACCTATAACATAAAGAAGAGACATGTACACCAACTCAAATACAACACACAAAGACAACACACAAACCACACATAAGCCACACACACATGCAACACACATAGACTTCAAATGAACACCTAAGAGAACGTACACATACAACACACAAAGACCATACAAAATACATACACCATATATACACCACGCACCACATGTAATCTCACACACATGCACAATCTATGTACACCAAATGCACAGTACACATATCCACAAATACAAAAACACCACACATACACCAAATAAACCCCACACATATAACATGCCAATACACACACCAAACAAACTGCACATATAACACACATACCAACACATACCATATAAACACACATACCACGATACACCACAAAAACACTGTACATACACCACACTCACACTACACATATACCACAAATGCAAATGACACATACATGACAGAGACAGGCCCAACATAATATAGACACACCATGCACAAACCACACATAACACACATATACAGAACACACACAAACACCAAATACACACCATACAAATCCCACACAAACCACATACACAACACACACCACAAATAATGCATACACCAGACATGTAAGACACAAACCACCACAAACAAACCATAGGCCACACCTACACTGCACACTACACCTCCTACACCACACACTGCAATTATACCACACACAGCTCACAGACAACAGATCATGCCATACATACACCACATGCACATATTATGCACACACCACACATATACCACACATACAAAAACACAAAGTCCAAGCATAAACCACATAGACAACAGCATATATCACATGCACAACACACATACAATGCAATCACAGCACACATATACTACACATCCCCCACAATTACCACACAATCACTACATATATTCCACAAAAGCACACACAACACACATACACCACACACACACCAGACCCATAGCACACATATATCACAGACACATACACTACCTGCACACCACAGAGGTGACACCCACACACAATACGCATAGATACCATGCATATACCACAAAACACACACACTACACATATACAACACACAACATCACCATGCATACAGCACAGACACAGATATATAGCATATATACCTCACTCATACACCTAATACACACATACAGAAAAAATATACACTACAGACACAGACATGCACCACCCAGATCCTATACATAAACCATGGACACACAAACAGAACACATTCACTACACACATACCACAAAAATATATAACATATACACACACAGCACACACAAACCACACACACTATAATGACGCACCAAACACACACAAAAACCACATACACCATGAATACACCAGCCATAAACCACATAGAAACACAGCACACATGCAAGATATACACATACAAACCCCAGCTACACCACACACAAACATATATCACACACATTATACACATAAGGCTGTTACCCTAAATAACAGATGTATCTGACTTTCCTAACACAGGGAAATAGGCACAGAGACCTAGACAAAATGATAAGACAGAGAAATTTACCCAAATGAAAGAACAGGACAAGGTCACAACCAGAGATCTAAGCAAAACAGATATAAGTAACATGAATGATGGAATATTTAAATCAGTGACAAAAAGGATACTCACTGGACTTCAGAAAAGAGTGGAAGACATCAGTGGGACCCTTAACACAGAGATAAAGAATAACAGTAGAGATGAACAGTAGAGATGATATACCACATATGCAACATGCAAGCACTTAAATACCAGGCACATGGGCCACACAAGCACACACATATAACACACACACAATACACATATTCTACAAACGTACACATAGTACATATACATGACAGAAACAGGACCAACACAACATACACCCACTATGCACAAATCACACACACACCACACACGCATCACACACACAAATGCATCAAACCTATTGTGCACAGCCACAACATATATGCCATACTCACATGAAATATGCACCACATACATATCACACATATATCACACACAAGCACACACTACACATACACTACATACACACCACACATATAACACAAAACACAAACCACTCAAAGACCACACACACAAAGATGTCACTCACACAGACATCACACACACACCAAATATACACAACACACACAACACATCTATCACATATACACCACACACATAGCACACCTGTAACACAAAAACACATATACTCCATATACACACACACCACACATACACCAAACTCACGCCACACATATAATCACACACAACTCACATATATCACACAACCATGACACACACATCCTAAATACACACTCAGCATACATATACACCAATCCCACACTACACATATACCACAAAAGCATATATCAATCATTCACCACCAACACAACAAACATATAACACCCTCACAAACAACACAGGCAACAATCATATGCCATATATAAACCATAGAAACACACATACCACACATCTACCACTTACACACACCTGGAATATACCATACAGAAATACAGATATATAAATCACACCTCACAATACAACAAATACACACACATATAACATACAAAAAACACACATATACTATATACACAGAACAAATATACCACACACACCATATTTACACCAAATACACACACATACAATACATAACACTCACGCACCATACACAGACCATACACTGCACAAACACATACATTCCTGAAACATACACTGCACATACACCAAGAACTCACCACATATGTAACACAGACAATACACAGGACACACATGCACCACAAACACCTTACACACACCAAACATAGACCATATACCACAAGACACAGATAACACATAAAACATGTACACCACCCAAATATACAACTCATATAACTACAAACAGCATACAAAGACCACACACAACACACATACACCACATATGCACACACATATGACACCCATACTGCACTCGCACTCTGAAAACAGCAGAAGCCGCACACAAGATAGACATATAGCATGCACACACCACATGTACTCCCCACAAAGACCATGAAAAATACACCAGACACACATGTACATTCTATATACTACACACAGCACACATATACCACAAATAAACATACCATCTGTATATTACATGCACAGCACACATATTACATTTGCATGCACATCACAGAAACTGCACTTATACCACACACATATATACTACATAAACACAGATACCACACATACACCTCACAAACATCCCACATATACCATACTCACAATACTTTTAGAGTACGCACACACCCCACATAAACCACACAAACACTACACATATACCACAAGCAGACACACAGCACACATACATGACAGAGAAAGGACCTATACAACATGCACACATCATGCACACACCACTTGTATACTCCAAATTCACAAACATGTCATACTACTATGCACACCTACCACACATATTCTACACATACACACAATATACAACACATGCATACATATAGCAGCACAAAACACACATATACTACATACACACACTATATACATAGACCACATATATACCACACATATACCACACAAACACAAAAACATACAAATACTACACACACCTCAATATACCACAAATATACTGCACAGATACCACTTATACATAAATAGGGAACAAATAATCCACAAAACATACACACACACCACACATATTTGAAAGTCACCACACATACACCACACAGAACCACACATAATCTACACAAATGCAACACATATACCACACACAAAAAGAAAAAAATTCAACACACACAGATACATACACTGCACACACAATATAGTAGACACACATCACATATATACCATGCACACAAAGAACACTACACGACATGCAAACCACACACACACACACACACACACACCACTCATACATGGCATACAGAACAAACAAAATTTAAATACATACCACACATACACCACTCAACCAATGCACCATACATATAACACACATACACCATATGCACTACATATATATGGAACACACACACCACACATACCCAACACACACCCTATGTGTGCAGCACACATACCACACATATACCATAAGCACACCATACACACCATACAAACACAAACGCACCACACAGAAACCACAGAAACAACACACACTACACTTGTACAGCACACACAAACAGAACACACACTACACACACATTACACTCACACCACAAACACAACACACACACCACATACACACTGCAAATATACCAAAAAGCCTCACATATATAATGCATACACTCTACACATGATATATTTGCCAAACACACATAACACATACACCACACACACACATACATATACCAGACACACTTGATACATACCCCACTACAAAACCTCCCATAACACATATACACACAAAACAGGCACTGCACACAGACCATCTACAAATCCACACACACCACATATATGTAATGAATGTAACACACATACTTCACACAAACAACACATATATCATGCACCACATATACAACACAAACAATGCACATGCCACACATTCTAAACAAGTAAAACACACACAGTACAAACACACAGTAAAAATATTACCACATATATAAAACTCACAACACACAAACAATGCACACACACCACAGATCACAATATACCTCACAAAAGCACACACAACACAAAACCTTTACACACAACACATTAACAGCACAACAAAACCTATACACGTATAGAGCACACACCAAGCACTACACATATAGCACAGAGCACAAATACATCACACACAAACCATACATACCACAGACCTATATAGAACAAACCAGATATATAACGTACACTACACATACACAAATCACACACCACACATGCACCCACAAATAGAAACCACCTATCGACCAAAAACATCATACAAATACAGCACACATATAACACCACAAACTACACACACCACACATATATCACAAACACACATACTCCACATATACATGATGTAGACTCCACACACACCTTTCATATAACACACACTGCACACATAATAAAAGGACACACACAACACAAATACACAACAGAGGTGACTCACCCTACTGACACACATCACACACACACCTACCAATACAAACACATACACCACACAAACAGACTACACACAGAAAGCAAATATATATCACACAAATAATAAACAAACCGCATACAACAAGACACAAACTGGAAACAAACAACACAAACAATAGATATGAATAATTCAAAAACACCACACACTCCCCACACAAATACCGCATACACCACAAAGCAAACACTTAGACTGCACACACACAACATATACACTGAAAACCCAACATGCATATAACAAATGAACACATAACCCACACACCACACACACAACAGACATATCACACAAGAGAACACACACACTGCACACATAAATATCTTTGAAAATAAACGTGCACTCATGATCTGATGAACATTGGACATTATACACAAATGATGAATCATTGAACACTACATCAGAAACTAATGATTTGCTATATGTTGGCTCATTTAATTTAAATAAATAAATAAATGGGCAGAAAATATTTCTTCAGGCACAAAAAAAAGAAAATAAATGTGCACTACACATGTGCACATCAAGTATAGATAATGAACATATGAAAAATACTATACACACTGTATATACAACATATACATATTACACATGTGTCATACCCATTCACACACACATCCAAAACATTGCATGTATACACACATACAAACACATATATCGCAGAAACACACACACCAGATATACACTCACAGACACCACATATATATTGCATTCACACCAGACATACACAATACACACCCCATTTATACCACACAGACACTTCACACATACCACAAAGACACACACAACACACATATATGACAAATCCACGACACATTCAACATGCACACACACCACACACAGAATGCACACATATAACACATACGAACACCATGTGCAGATACTGAACAAGCAAACCCTGCAAACACCACACACAAACCACACATACTGCACACACCACAAACAACACATTCACCAGGTACATACCACTCAGAAACACCACACACTCAACACACAAAACTTATACCACCCACAAGAAATGCTTATAACATAAACACACACACCACACATACATCAAAAACATACAACACATGTACCACACACACACACACACACACAAACATCAAACAGCCACATATACACCACACACACAGAAAACACACTCCACTCATAAAACCACATCAACAAGGAACATAAAATGCACACACCACAATACACAACAAACACATTACATGTATATTTCACACACACATTATAAACTACACCATACACACACCAAACATACATACACCAGACATGCAATATGATCACACCACACAAATAAAGCACACATGTCTCTCATTTACCACACAAACACTACACATACAACAGAAACACACAGAGAACACATACACTAAACACAGCAAACACACGCCACACATACCACACACACCATAATACACCACCCACACAAGTAAACACCCATACACAAAATACCAGTATACCACATATACACTCACCACACTTGTAGCATCCACAGCATGAATACACACATTCACACATTCACATTCACAGCATGAATATACCTCAAATTCACAGCACGAATATGCCCCACACAAACACAGATGTAAAACACACACACACCACATATATTCACTAAATACACATACACAAAACAAACACATAGCCCATACGCTACACATACATGTGGACCCACCACACATATAGCACACACATACTACACATAAATCACAGACCCACATAGCACTGATACAACAAACATGACACACATAGAGGAAACACCTACACACAGATGGCACACCTGACTACACACACAGCACCCATTCACCAAACACACACAAACAACACATACACAACACAAAACACATATAAACACACAAACACTGCACCTACAGCAGATGCTCACCACATATCTACTACACACACACACACACACACCAATTGTACACCACATACACACCACACATATACCATACACATATACCACACATACACCACACCCATGTATTCCTTCTACCTATCACACACACCCCCAAACCACGCATACACCACACACACACCAATATCACAAAGTCCACATATGCACACCATACACACGCACCAGACATACACTATGCACCAACACACTAGGAACACACATGATGCATAAACCACACACACACACCACATATATACCATGCACACAACACACAACAAACATATGATACATATATCACAAGCACAAGCACACTCTATAAACACCACACACCAAACACACATAAAGTGCACACGCACACACACCACTTATACACCAAACTCACACCATGCATATAACACACACTCCACCTATGCCACACAGGCACGATGCATACACTACAAATACACACTCATCACACATATAAGAAAAACACACCAAACTCATACCACACCTAGAACACCCCCCACCACACACGCAACACATAGCACATGTACCACACAAACTCCACAAAGCACACAAAGCCACATATATGCTACAGACACACCAACCAGACATAAACCACACAAACCCAGATATCACACACACACACCTCTCACACTGACACCATATACACACAGAGCACACACCACACTTGCTATATAAACACCACAAATAGACCGGACACACTGCACATCACCCACAGAAACACAAACAGCACACACATAGCTCACACAAAAACAATACACACACTCCACACACAATGACTGTGCACAGAGCTCCCATACATCAAACATACCCATATTACACATACACTACACAGACACCACACATACACAATGCACACATGGCACACACACCCAAAACATACTACATATACATACACCCACACAGCACACATATACCACAAGCACATCACACAGAAAAACAACACAGAGACAGCACACATTAACCACACACACAGAACACATACGCCACAGACACCAAACATATACAAACAACACAAACCACACACACACCACACATACAACATAAACCACACAATATAACACACAAACTCCAAATATATGCCACACATCACTGTATATACACAACACACACAGCACATAAAAAACACAGTCACAACACATATACAACACACACATTCCATATTCATAATACACACTACATGTATACCACGAATACAAACATCAAACATACAGCACGATCACACCATACATATACCACAAATACACACCCCACATATCACACAAACACTACACATATACAACAAACACATGCAAATCACATATATATCACGCACACAACAGACACACCACACATATACCACACCAGCAGCATTCACACACCATACATATGACACCTGCACACATACAACACACATATGCCACACATACATTACAAAAAATACACACACCATACATATACCACCCTCATACACACCATGTATTCATCACACATCTTACCCACGCGCAAAATGCATATATAAATCACATGCACACCTCACATACACCAACATAAACCACACACATGACACACACACCATGCAGGCACCAAGCACATAGAGCACAAATTCAACACACACATCACACTTATACCACACATACAACATACACAAGACATACACACCACAAATATACCATACACACAAAGAAAACATGTTAGAGACACATAACACACACATGTTATATACAGCACAAATATATACCTGACACAGACACCACACATATACAACTAGAATGCCACATATACACATATACCACACACACAACAGCCCCAGACATCACATACACCACACATACAACACATATACACCACACATATAACACAATTATAGATCTGTACCACACAAGGATGCACATTCCATATACACCACACAGTCACAACATATATACCGCAAACACACACAATAGCACCTATAGTAAATTATACCACACATATACCACACAAACCCAACAGATACCACAGAGATGATACATATTTAACACAACACACACAGCACACATACCACATACCAAACTCACACCACATATTTCCCACAATCATATACCACACATATACCATAAACACACAGCACACACACACAACTCACTCCACACATATGCTACACAAACATATGCCACATATAAACCACTCACACACACAACACATATAACACCCAAATACACATAACCCACACAACACACATATACCACACATACACAACACAAAAACATACACACCATGCAAATACCACACACAAACACAGATATGTAACACACAGATCTCACCCATACACTAAATGCAAACACATTAAACACACACTGCAGATACAGTAAATATACACCATGATTATACCATGCACACGCTACACATAATCCAAACACACAGCACAGATATACCACAAGTACACTACACACAAAAACAATACATACACACAGAAAGCACACACTGACTACACACAATACCTATATACAAAACACACAAACAGTACATACACCACATATTTACAACAAACACACCATACCACACATACAGTACAAGCCCAGCCCACATGTACCACAGAGATACCAAATTTACACCATAGGCCCCCAGCACATATAACACACATACTACTCATAAACTACAGACACACACACACAGCACACATACACCAGAAGCACACCACACAGAAAACATGTACAAGCAGAAAGCACACATTGATCACATACAGAAAACCTATACACCAAACACACACAAATAACACATGCACTATACACACCACAGATTTTCAACACACCCACACACCACACATACAGCACAAGCCCACCCCACATATATCATACACACACACACATCAACTATACACCACATACATACCACACATATACCATATACAATCAATGACCACACATACACAACACACACTAATATATATATAGCATACACATGTCATGAACATACAAGATACTCACCCCACATACACCACACAAACATCCATATATAATTGATACACACCACACATACAAAACAAACACACCACGCATATACCACAGACACATACACAAAGCATATATAAACCACAAACACCCTCCACACACATCCCACATATAGTAAACACACACTGCATACAACACACACAAGATATATATCACACCCAAACATAATATATACCACACACACAACATACATACAACACACCACACACAGCACACATACATCACACGTATAACACACAGTACACATAGGCCACACATGACATACTCATACAACAAAAACTCACCATCCCTATGCCACACATACCACACACACCACCAACCCCACACATATAACACTCTAACACATACCACACATACCACACTAAACACCCTAAACACCATACTACACCATACATATACCACACACACCACGCATACACAACACAGCAACCACACACATACCACTCATATACTCTATGTTCACCATATACACACCACCTGTATACCATAAACATATATACCACATATACACCACAATCATACCACACATATATACACACATCACATATACAATACCCACACACCATGCATATGACACCCACATACACAATGCTCACAACACATGTATATAACACATACACCACAAAAAACACACACCACACATACACACATCACACAAATAGATGTATAAAACACATACCTCACTCACACACCAAATATGCACATATATAAATCAAACACACTTCAAATATACACTACATATAGCACAAACATATATCACACACATCATGTATACCAGATTCTAAAATAACACATACACTCATACTGCACACCTGATCAGACAAAAAAACCATACACCAAACACACACATAAAAACACATACACCACATACACAGCACACATATACAAAACACACACAATGCACATACAGCACAAGACAGCCCTCATATATACCGCACACACACATGAAATATATATCACATACACACCACACGTATACTATAAACAGAGACCGTACATACACCACATCCACACATTTACTATACCTCTACCACACATACACAACACACAAAAATATTGCAAACATATTGCAAACACAGACACAACACACACAATATACACACAACACACACTATACACACAATACATATACTGCACAGTCACAACACATATACGCCCACCACACATACCACAAACACAACACACAAAAAACACAAACCACTCATAATCATGCAAACACTACACATACACTTCACAAACACATATATACCTGACATGCACATAGACATACACCACAAAGGCACCACACATATTACACAGACATATACACACTGCACATATACACCAT
>NC_058419.1:77448989-77450623 GCF_002201575.2 Neomonachus schauinslandi | reverse complement strand
CAAACATACAAATACCTGACATACACTCTACACATACACAACACACATATACCACAGACACATACACATAGCATCCTTACACACAACTAACACCACATATACACAAAGAACTAAACACTCATATACCACACACACCACACATAAACCACATACTTCACACGTACTGAAAACACACAACACACATTTCAAACCTATATCACACAACACACAAACCACACACACACACCAGATACATACCACACACAACACACACACACACACCACAAAACAAACACCACACAGAAACTATTCATAAACCACACATATACCACAAAAACATACCACTCAAATAGTACACACACATCACACATATACTACACACAATAACTACACATACATATCACACATATACCTCAAACACATACACCACACAAATTACACAGCACACATACACCACCAGCATACCATACATACACACACCACATTCACACCTCACATACAACACACACACACAACATATACCACAACCACACACACAACATATATAACAAAAACACATGCACCACATGCAAAGCACACATACACTACACATATACCACACACATACCCACACATATACCACGAACACCACCAATATACCAAACATGCACTACCCATACACCACATATATATTGCACATACCACATACACACCACACACAATACATACACCATATGCACATCACATGTAGGAAAGAAACACACCACATACACTATTCATACTCACTCACAACACATACCACACAGACAACACACATGCACCATATGCACACAACACCTAGATCACACATACACCACACATAAACCATGTACACACAACACTCATTCACCACACATGCAACACTACAGCACACACACAACCCACATATACAGTATATATCCCATGCACACATCATACATAACATATACACACTGAAGCCACAAATACACATACTGCATATATACAACATACACAAAGTACACACAGCATGTGCACATAGGACCAACCATACAGCAGATACACATGACTCATAACAGCATATGACACATACACCACACATACACCATATACACAAAACACATATACCACACAGACACACCAAACATAAACTCAAAATACACGTACAACACACATATACCACAGAGATAATACACACAACTCACACATTGCGCACATCACAAACACACAGCACATACACAACACACAGCACACTTATACCACATACACACAACACAAACACAACTCAAATGCACCATACACATCACACATACTACACATGCACACCACACACATAGCACACTTAGAATATACACGCCACACTTGTACCATAAAAAACACATAAACCACACACATAATACACACAAACCAACAATAAACCACACACACAGAAAATATATACAACACACATATCACATATATACCATCTATGCACATGCATACCACAATTACACAACACAAAACACACAAGAAACGAAATACACACATCATGTACACTATACTCTCATATACACCACACACAGCATACCAATAGCACACACACATAAGACCCACACCATGCACATGCATACCATGAGAACACCATACATACACCACACAAAAAATATAGTATACCACACACACTCCACTCTTATACCACA
>NC_058419.1:77448031-77448979 GCF_002201575.2 Neomonachus schauinslandi | reverse complement strand
CACATACATTACACACACACCACATAAACCATACATAGAGCACACAACAACACACAGGTAGCACAAACACACCACACACATCACTCATGCACACACAACACACCACATAGAACCCCCACCCCACACATATACCACATGCAAAACAAATATGTTTATCTCATATACCACATACAATACACCACACATATGACAAATATATATACACCACACATATATCACAAATAACACACATACAACATTCACACACCTATACACAAAAACACTCCATATATACAACACACACTCACCACCAGTATACTAAACAAAACACAGCCCAATTACGCCCCACATACAAAACAAACAGCACATAGACCACACATACACCATAGTCACTATGCCCACATACAACATATACCACAAACACCACACATGCAACACACACATTCACTTATATTCCACACACACTAAATACACTCCATATGTAGCATATCTATAACACACATACACAACCCACGTACACCAGAGACAAAACACACACACACACACACACACACTACATGCATCATAATAAATATACCACACACAGACACCACATAAGGACACACATAAACCTCACAAAAAACTAACATGACACAGACCACACAGACTTCACAGCTCACATTGCAATCATACCACACATATACAACACCCCCCCACACATATACCACATACATTAAACATCACCCCACATATACTACACATACACCACAAACATATCACCCACACCCCCATATGTACCAAACATGCACACGACATACATATCACATACCACAATACACCACATAGAAACACCACACATGCACCACACACATACCAACTTATAAGACACAACATACATACATTGCACACCACACACACCACACAGAAACAGCACACACACTTCAAACACACACTATACCTATTCCATACACACCACAATATGCCACACAT
>NC_058419.1:77333417-77448021 GCF_002201575.2 Neomonachus schauinslandi | reverse complement strand
TACCACACACCTTGCTCATATACCACACACATTACATGTATACCACACAACAAACAGGCACCACATATACACCACACACAGAACACATCTACCACAACCACCACAGGCACACATGCCACAACAAACCACACATAGGCCACGCTCATCCCACACACAGAACATATATACAACAAGCAACACACATACAACAGAGACCACACAAACACCACTCACACACCACATGTATACCACACGAAAACACAATACATACACCATAAACACACCACATAGTTACCACAATCACATCACACCTACATAACACACACACAACATGTATAAGTGTAAGTTTAGCTTGCATATTTGAGACTTTTCCAATTTTTTTAAAGAAAGACCTGTATTGCTATGTACTTCCCTCTTAGGACTGCCTTTGCTGAAAAGTCCCATAATCAAGAAAGAAATTGAAGCAGTAAACAAAAACCTCCCCCAAAACAAGAGTTCAAGGCCAGATACCTTCCCAGTGGAACTCTATCAAACATTTAAAGAAGAACTAATACTTATCCTACTGGAGCAGTTTCAAGAATGTTGAAATGGAAGGAAAACTTCCAACCTCGTTCTGAGGGTAGCATTACCTTGATTCCCAAACCAGAGAAAGACCCCACCAAAAAGGAGAATTACAGACCAATATCCCTGACGAACATGGATGCCAAAATCCACACCAAGATACCAGCCAATAAGATCCAACAGTACATTAAAAGGATTATTCACCATGACCAGGTGGGATTTATCCTGGGATGCAAGCGTGGTTCAACATTCACAAATCAATCAATGTGACAGAACAAATTAATAAAAGAAAAGACAAGAACCATACGATCCTCTTAATGGATGCAGAAAAAGCATTTGACAAAATACAGCATTATTTCTTGATTAAAACTCTCCACAGTGTAGGGATAGAGGGAACAAACCTCAATATTATAAAAACCATCTACAAAAAGTCCACAGTGAATATCATTCTCAATGGGGAAAAACTTAGAGCTTTTCCCCTAAGGTCATGGACACAACAGGGATGCCTACTCTCACCACCGTTGTTCAACATAGTACTAGATGTCCTAACCTCAGCAATCAGAGAACAAAAACAAATAAACTGCGTTCAAATTGGCAAAGAAGAAGTCGAATTCTCTCCCTTTTCAGATGACATGATACTTTTTTGGAAAATTCAAAAGACTCCACCTCCAAATTACTAGAACTCATATAAGAATTCAGCAATGTGGTAGGATACAAAATCAATGCACAGGAATCATCTGCATTTCTATATACTGAAAATGAGACAAAAGAAAGAGAAATTAAAGAACTAATCCCATTTACAATTGCACCAAAAACCATAAGATACCTAGGATAAATCTAACCAAAGAGGTAAAGGATCTGTACTCCAAGAACTACAGAACGCTTATGAAAGAAATTGAGGAATACACAAAGAAATGGAAAAAGAGTCCATGCTTATGGATTGGAAGATTAAATATTGTTAAAATGTCTATTTTTTTCACAGAGCTGTAACAATTAATCCTAAAATTTGTATGGAACCAGGAAAGATCGTGAATAACCAGAGGAAGGTTGTAAAAGAAAAGCAAAGCTGCTGGCATCACAATTTCAGATATCAAGCTATATTACAAAGCTATAATTATCAAGACAGTATGATACTGGCACAAAAACAAATACAAAGATCAATGGAACAGAATAGAGAACCGAGAAATGGACCTACAACCCTATGGTAAAATAATCTTCAACAAAGCAGGAAAGAACATCCAATGGAAAAAGGACAGTCCCTTCTATAAATGGTGCTTGGAACATTGGACCCCCACATGTAGAAGAATGAAACTGGACCATTTTCTAACACCATACACAAAGATAAACTGGATGAAAAACCTAAATGTGAGAGAGGAATCCATCAACATCTTAGAAGAGAACACAGGCAGCAACCTCTTCGACTTCGGCCACAGCAACTTTTTGCTATATGTGCCTCCAAACGTAAGGGAAACAAAAGCAAAAATGAACTATTGGGACTTCATCAAGATAAAAAGCTTCTATGCAGCAAAGGAAACAGTCAACAAAACTAAAAGGCAATCCACAGAATGGGAGAAGATATTTGCAATTGACATATCAGATAAAAGGCTAGTATCCTAGATCTATAAAGAACTTATGAATCCCAAGACCCCCAAAATAAATAATCCAGTCAATAAATGGGCAGAAGACATGAACAGGTATGTCTCCAAAGAAGACATACAAATGGCTAACAGACACATGAAAAAATGTTCCACATCACTAGCCATCAGGGAACTACACATCAAAACCACAATGAGATACCACCTCACACCAGTCAGAATGGCTAAAATTAACAAGACAGGAAACAACAAATGTTGCCAAGGAGGGGAAAAGGGAACCCTCTTACACTGTTGGTGGGAATGCAAGCTGGTACAGCCACTCTGGAAAATGGTATGGAGGTTCCTCAAGATGTTAAAAATAGAGCTACCTTACAACCCAGCAATTGTACTACTAGGTATTTACCCCAGAGATCCTAATGTTGTAGGGGCACCTGCAAGCCAATGTTAATAGCAGCAATGTCCACAATAGTCAAACTGGAAAGAGCTGAGATGTCCATTGACAAATGAATGGATAAAGAAGAGGTGGTATATATACAATGGAATATTACTCAGCCATCAGAAAGGATGAATGCTTAACCATTTACATCGATGTGGATGGAACTGGAGGGTATTATGCTGAGCCAAATAATTCAATCAGAGAAATACAATTATTATATGGTTTCATTCATATATGGAATATAAGACACAGGGCAGGGGACCATAGGGAAAGGGAGGGAAAACTGAATGGGAAGTCATCAGAGGGAGGAAAACCATGAGAGACTCTTCACTATGGGAAACAAACTGAGGATTGCTGGGGGGGAGATGAGTGGAATTATGGGGTAACTGGGTGATGGGCATTAAGGAGTGCAGGTAATGTGACGAGCACTGGGTGTTATACACAACTGATAAATTATTAAACACTACATCTGAAACTAATGATGTACTGTAAGTTGGCTAATTGAATTTAAATAAATTTAAAAAGAAAGAAAAATAAACTCTCTGCCTCTTTCTCCCTCTCTTCTCCTCCTGATTATTCTGATATTTGTCCTTTTATGGTTTCCTATCATTCACATAGTTTTCTTTTTAAATATTTGTTTTTTATTCTCTTCTCACACTGTAATTTTAAAATTCCACTTCCCTCAATCACACATTGTTTTTCTATCTGATCTGCTCTGCCATGCATGTTCTCTATTGCATTTTTCATCCAATTCATAGAATTCTTCTGCTACAGCATTTCTGTTTGTTTGTTTTATTTCAATCTCTTGTTAAAGAATTCATGTTCATATACTTACTTTTGATTTTATTGAATTGTGTTTCTAACTTTTTTTGGCAACGTGTTTCTTCATACCTGCTAATTTGAATGCTTTATCAGTTAGCTAGCTATATTTTGTGTTTTTGAGCTCCATCAGTAGAAAATTATTATTTTCTTTTTGTGATACCATATTCCTTGACTTTTCATATTCCTTGTATTTATGTGTTGATGCTTTTCCTTTCCAACTACCATCCATAATGCTTTCCTCTTTGTATTCAGCAGATTTGATTTTATGTTTTATTGTATGTTAACAATAATAATAATATAATCATCATCATCATCATCAATCATCTTCATCATCATCATCATCATCATCATCTGATACTTCCTCTGTGTTTGTGGAGGTGTACCTACTCCACTTCTCTTGCTTTCTTATGTTCAAATTATTAAATCTTTTGTCTTCTCTGGTTCTTGCAATTTGCCACTCTGGCTAATGTTTCCCCAAAGTTGGTGCTACAGCTCAAGTTTGTGGTTTCTCCCTTGCCTAGCAACCAAGGCCTGTTATCTGAGTGTGCCCCCTGAATATCAGAGCTTGATATCATGGATACACTTGAAAGTTCATACAAGGACCTGGCAGCACAGTGGAGGGAGGTGTGGATTAGCACTTTGTGCATTGGGTGCATTCATTTATCTGATAAGGAGATCACTCAGAGTGGTACTCCCAGTGCTTCATCGGTGGACCTGTTGCTCAGCACAATCCCTTTAGTGTCATTTGAAATAATTATCTGCCTGTTTCCCAATGTCTTTCCTCTTTCCCATGGGAGAACTCTCATTTTAGTGCTCTGAGTGCCAGTGAATGGAAAATTGTTTCTCCAGCTGTATTATATCAAACTGAGGTAGCCAGGCACTCACTCATTAGTTTCTTTTTCTCCCGTGGGAGAAGTTGCCTACACCAGATAAATCAGATCTGTTTTGTGTTTTCTTGGGGGTACAGTGGCACCTGGTAAGCTTCTCTTACCACCTCCACTGCAACCAAGGTCAGATTTAATTTCTTTTCTCCAACTGTGTGGTAGAATCTCCCTTCAAGAAGGTTGAACTTCTGCATATTCTCTCATACATGAATGCTTGCCCTGTCAATACTCACCCAAATTTTGCCCAAGAATGGCAATAGGGGTCTAGGCAATTGCTAGTTCTGTAGCCTGTATGGAAGTCTGTTTCTTCCTGGTTGCACAGGTGGGTGAGATGTTTTTTTTGGTCCTGTGCAGTAAGACATTATGTTACAAAACTCACCAAAGCACTTTGTTCCTATATGGATGTCCAATTTTTTATCACTATTATTAAAAAGGGAATATAAATGAGGACTATCTATGCCATGTTGCTGGCATCACTATGGTAATTGGGGAAATGATTGTGCCAACAAGTAAGTTAGGAAATGGCTGCTATGTTTCTATTTAGTGGAAAGATTGTGGATGTTTGATAATATTTCTTTTCATACATTTATATTTTGCTGTTGTAAGCATAATTATCTATCCTCAACATGATATGTGTATACTACATTATTGTTGAGTATAGAAGACATGAACAGACATTTCTCCAAAGAAGGCATACAAATGGCTAACAGACACATGAAAAAAATGGTCCACATCACTAGCCATCAGGGAAATACAAATCCAAACCACAATGAGATACCACCTCACAATAGATCTTCGGATCTTATTCATCTTGCTTAACTGAAACTTTATGCTGGCTGATTAATAGCTCTCCATTTCTCTTGCCTCCTGCCCAGCCCCGGGTAAAAATCATTCTACTCTTTGATTATATAAGTCTGATTCTTTTAGATGCTTTATATAAGTGGAATTATGCAGCACTTGTCTTTCCATGTTTGGTTTATTTCACTTAACATAATGTCCACAATATCCATTGTGTTGTCATATATTGTAGAATCTCCTTTGTAGGGCTAAATAGTATTCCATTGTATGCACATGCCATGTTTTCTTAATGCATTCATCCATCAATAGAAATTTAAATTGCTTCCACATCTTAGTTTTTTTTAAAGATTTTTATTTATATATTGAGAGAGATAGTGATAGAGAGAGAACATGAGAGGGAGAGAGGCAGAGGGAGAAGCACACTCCCTGCTGAGCAGGGAGCCCAAAGTGGGACTCAATCCTGGGACTCCAGGATCATGACCTGAGCCGAAGGCAGTCGCTTAAACAACTGAGCCACCCAGGAGCCTTCCACATCTTAATTTTTATGAATAGTGCTGCAATAAACTTGGAACTGCAGATATTTTTTGACATCCTGATTTCAAACTTCTTGCTTAAGTCCCCAAAAGTATATGTTGGATGGTTGCTGAATCATACAGTAGTTCTTTTTTTTTTTTTTTTAATTTGTAAGGAACCTCTGTACTGTTTTCCATAGCAGTTGTACCATTTTGCATTGTTACCCATTGTGTGCAAGGATTCCAACTTCTCCACATTCTTATCAACACTTGCTGTCTTTTGTTGATAATATCATCCCAACAGGGAGTGATGACATCTCATTGAGGTTTTGATTTAGATTTCCCTGATGATTAGTGATTTGTTTAAATTCTAGTTAGTTAACATATAGTGTAATATTGCTTTCAGGAGTAGAATTTAGTGATTCAACATTTACATATTACACTGAGTGCTAAGAGAGAAGTTAAAACATCAGAGTAGTAGGGGGACCCCATCCTTGCTTCATCCCCCAAATACAGCTAGATAACTATCAAATAATTCTGGGGCGCCTGGGTGGCTCAAGCAGTTGAACATCTGCCTTCAGCTCAGGTCATGATCCCAAGGTCGTGGGATTGAGCCCCCTGTCAAGCTCTCTGTTCAGCAAGGAGGCCCCTTCTCCCTCTCCCACTGCCTGCTGCTCCTCCTGCTTGTGCTTTTGGTCTCTCTGTCAAATAAATAAATAAAGTCTTTAAAAAAAATCAAATCATTCTGAACACCCAAGAAATTGATCTGAGGACTGAGCGAACAAACTGCAAATTGAGAGGGAGAAAAACAGCCACATCATGGAAAGTAGGAGCTGCAGCAAGTTGATGTGGGGTGGGGGGATTGTAGGTTCTGCAGAGAGGAGGGATCCCTGATAATGGATAGAGGAGATAAAGAGTAATAGAGAGGGATAAAGAGAGGAAGCAGCACTCAGGGTATAGCACAAGAAAAACTTCCCCAGTACTATTGACTAGAAAAAGGAGAGGAGCTGCTCAAGTTTTTACAAGCAGAGAAGCACAAAGTCTGAAGTTTTAGAAGTCCATGCTATCACCAGGGTCATGTCTGGTGCATTTAATGGTACTCCAGTGGGGAAGGAGGATGGGCCCGAGAGAGGACAGCATGGTCTCAGGATTTCCTGGGTTGCACTGGAAGAAACTGTTTCCCTTCTTGGAGTGCATTTGGGAGAGGTGGCACTTCCTCTCAGAGGAGAAAAGGGATAGATGGTGGGAGCCATTGAGCAGCCCTGTTAATTAGCATAGTAGCAGAGGCACCAGCTGAGGGCAAATAAATTGAAAGCCAGCTTTGGCTGTGATTTATTATAAACTCCCAGCTCAGTCATGGGACTGCATTTTTGGGACAAACTGACACCAGCCACAACATGGGGAAACCCTACCTCAGAGGATCAATGCAGATCATACCACACTGGGTCTCTAAAACTCGGTGTATTTAAGTCAGCTACACACCTGAGATAAAACACAGTACTGTGCCAGCAGGCAGAGAGACAACTTGGACACAGACAGGGTGAAAGGAGGGTTCTGATGGAAGCCTAGAGCAGAAGAGAGTAGATTGTTCACTTTTCTGTGAGAGCTTCCTGAACAAGGGTGGGGGTGGGTGCAAAGTCCCCTCTGCAGTGATGAGACAGTGGAGTAATACCGTCTCCCCACTGCCCATTAGCACAGAAAGACTTCAGTGAGCAATACAGTGCCCCAATTGGAGGCTGGAGTGACTTACACCAAGCACTGCCCAATGACACCCTGCAGGTGCATCTTTACAAGGGCAAGTAGGCCTGAGAATCAGCACAGCAGGCCCCTCCCCAAGAAGACCAGCACAAACCTCCAACACACCAAGTATACTGATCATAAAGTACTGCAAAGTAAAGTCCTAGTGGAAATAAGATCAAGCTTATTTTAATAAGCAGACCATGCATACCCAGGTAAAACATGACACACTGGACAGGGTCCAAACATTCCCCATTGCAGGCAAGGAGAAACTCTGTACAGCACAGACCGGAGGGATAGAGCAGTCAAAACACCACAACAAAGTGCACATTCTGAAACTTACTGAAGTACCAGCCGCTAGACAGTACAGGACCTTTTCTTAAAACAGCCATTACACTCAGGAGCAGGAAATTTAACTTGCTTTCCTAGCACAGCATACACACACATACACACATACACACACACAAAACAGTGACCTAGGCAAAATGCCAAAATGGAAGAATTTGCCTGAAAAAAAAAAAAAAGAACATGAAGAGATTACAGACAGGGATCTAATCAAAACACATATAAATAATATGCCTGAAAGAGAATTTAAAACAACAATCATTAGGCTACTACATCAACTTGAGACAAGTATAATAAACACTAGAGAATCCCTTACTTCAGAGGTAAAATAACTAAAAATAGTCAGGCTGAAATAAAAAAGCTATACCCTAGATGCAAAACCATCTGAATGTAATGGGAAAGAGGATGGATTAAGCAAAGGAATGAATCAGTGAAATAGAAGATAAAATTATGGAAAATAATGATGATGAAAAGGGAAAGAAAAGTATTGGATCACTACTGTACAATGAGGAAAATCAGTGAATCCGTAAATGAAAATAACATTCATATAATAGGAGTCCTAGAAGAAGAGAGAGAAAAACACGGAGAAGATTTTTTTGAGCAACTTATAGCTAAAAACTTCTCTAATCTGGGGAAGGAAACAGACTTCCAAATCCAGGAGGCACAGAGAACTACCATCACATTTAACAAACAGGCCAACAACAAGACATATTATAGTAAAAGTTTGAAAATGTAAAAATAAGGAAATAGTCCTAAAAGCAGCTGGGAAAAGAAATCCCTAACCTACAAGGGAAGACAAATAGAGATAGCAGCAGACCTGGGGCACCTGGGTGACTCATTCGGTTAAGCGTCTGCCTTTGGCTCAGGATATGATCCCAGGGTCCTGAGATGGAGCCCCACTCTGGCTCCCTGCTCAGTGGAGAACCACTTTCCCCTCTCTCTCTGCAACTCCCCCTGCTTGTGTGCTCTCTCTCTTTCTCTGTCAAATAAATAAATAAAATCTTAAAAGAAAAAATAGCAGCAGACTTATCCACAGACACCTGGCAGGCCAGAAGAAAGTGGCATGATGTATTCAATGTGTTGAACGGGAAAAATAGGCAGCCAGGAATATTTTATACAGCAAGGCTGTAATTGAGAGCAGGAGAGGTAAATAGTTTCCCACAAAAACAAAACCTAGAGGAGTTCATGACCACTAAACCAGGCCTACAGGAAATATGAGAGGCGAACATTTGAGTGGGGAAAAAGAGACCAAAAACAACAAAGACTAGAAAGTAAGAGAAAATATCCAGAATCAGCAACATTACAGGCAATGAAAATAAATTCTGATCTATCAATAATTACTCTGAGTGTAAATGGACTAAAAGCTCTAATAAAAAAAAATAGGGTAACAGAATGGATTAAAAAAAAAAAACTCTTCTATATATATGTTGCATACAAGAAACTAATTTAGACCCAGGACACCTGCAGATTAAAAGTGAGGGGATGGAAAAAAATATTTATTAAGTAAATGGATGTCAAAGAAAGCCAGAGGGCGCCTGGGTGGCTCAGTTGGTTAAGCGACTGCCTTCAGCTCAGGTCATGATCCTGGAGTCCCGGGATCGAGTCCCACATCGGGCTCCCTGCTCGGCGGGGAGTCTGCTTCTCCCTCTCCCACTCCCCGTTTGTGTTCCCTCTCTCACTGTGTCTTTCTCTGTCAAATAAATAAAAAAAAAAAAAAAAGAAAGCCAGAGCAGCCATACTAGTATCAGAAAAAACGAGATTTTAAACCAAAGACTGTAACAAGAGATAAAGAAGGGTACTATATCATACTAAAGGGGTCTATCCAACAAGAAGATCTAACAGTTGTAAGTAATCATGTCCCAAATTGGGAACACCCAAATATATAAATCAATTAATACCCAAAATGAAGAAACTGATTGATAATAATATAATAATCATACAGTAACTTTTCAGAGAGAGAGAGAAAGGGGGAGGAGCAGAGGAAGAGTAAGAATCTTAAGCAGGCTCCCTACCCAGAATGGAGCCCAATGTGGGGCCCAATTTCACCACCCTGAGACCATGACAAGAGCCAAAATGAAGTCAGATGCTTTAACAATTGAGCCACACAGGCGCCCATAGTAGGGGCTTTAACTTCCTACTTCCAACAACAGAGAGATTATCTAAGCAGAAAATTATCAAGGAACCAGTGGCTTTGAATGACACACTGGACCAGATGGACTTACCAGATATATTCAGAATATTTCATCCCCTCAGGGAGCAGCCAATTATATAAACCAATTAATAACCAAAATAAAGAAACATATGGATAGCACTACATTAATAGTAGGAGACCTAAACACTCCACTCACAGCAAAGGACAGATCATCTAAGCAGAAGATCAAAAACAAGCAAGCAAACAAAAAACAGCTATGAAGGAAACATTGGACCAAATAGACTTCATAGATATATACAGAACATTCCATCCTAAAACAACAGAATACTCATTCATCTTGATTGCACATGGAACTTTAGCAGAATAGACCAAATACTGGGTCACAAAACAAGTTTCAACTGATACCAAAAGATTGAGATTATCCCCTGCATATTTTTAGACCATAATGCTGTGAAACTGGAGCTCAACTACAAGAAGAAATTTGGTAGGAACTCAAACACTTGGAAGTTAAAGAGAATCTTGCTAAAGAATGACTGGGTCAATCATGAAATTAAAGAACTTACACAATTCATGCAAACTAATGAGAATTAAAACCTATGGGATACTGCAAAGGTGGTCCTAAGAGGGAAATACATAGCCATCCAAGCCTCTTTCAAAAAATTAGAAAAATCCCAAATGCACAAGCTAAACTTCCACCTAAAATAGCTGGAGAAAGAACAGAAAATAATACCTAAACCAAGCATAAGAAGAGAAATAATAAAGATTAGAGCAGAGATCAATGAAATAGAAACCAGAAAAATAGTAGAACAGATCAACAAAACCAGAAGCTTGTTCTGTGAAAGAATTAAATAAAATAGATAAACCACTGACCAAACATATGCGTAAGAAAAGAGAAAGGACCCAAATTAATAAAATCATGAATGAAAGGGGAGAGATCATGACTAACACCAAGTAAATAGAAGTAGTTATTAGCAATTATTACCAGCAACTATATGCCAACAAATTAAGCAACGTGGAAGAAATGGATGCCCTCCTGGAAGCTTGTAAACTACGAAGACTGAAACAGGAAGAAATAGACAATCTGAATAGACCAATAACCAGTAACAATATTGAAGTAGTAATCAAAAACCTCCCCAAAAATGAGAGTTCAGGGCCAGATACCTTCCCAGGGGAATTCTATCGAACATTTAAAGAAGAAATCATATCTATTCTACTGAAGCTGTTTCAAAAAATAAAATAGAAGGAAAACTTCCAAACTCGTTCTCTGAGGCCAGCATTACCTTGATCCAGAAACCAGACCAAGACCCCATCAAACAGGAGAATTACAGACCAAAATGTCTGATGAACATGGATGCCAAAATACTCAACAAGATCCTAGCCAATAGGATCCAATAGTACATTAAGAGGATTATTCACCACGACCAGGTGAGATTTATTCCTGGGATGCAAAGGTGGTTCAACATTCACAAATCCATCAATGTGATACTTCACATTAATAAAATAAAAGATAAGAACCATATGATCCTCTCAATGGATGCAGAAAAAGCATTTGACAAAATACAGTATCCTTTCCTGATTAAAAATCTTCAAAATATAGGGATAAAGGGAACATACATCAATATCATAAAAACCATCTATGAAAAGCCCACAGTGAATATCATTCTCAATGGGTAAAAACTTAGAGCTTTTCTCTTAAGGTCTGGAACAGGACAGGGATGTCCATTCTCAACATTATTGTTCAACATAGTACTAGAAGTCCTAGCCTCAGCAATCAGACAACAAAAAGAAATAAAAGACATGCAAATTGGCAACAAAAAAGTCAAACTACCTTGCTTCACAGATGACATGATACTTTAAGTGGAAAACCCAAAAGACTCCTCCCCCAAAGTACTAGAACTCATACAGCAACTCAGCAACGTGGCAGGATACAAAATCAATGCAAAGAAATCAGTTGCATTTTTTTACATTAACAATGTGAATGAAGAAAAGAAATTAAGGAATCAATCCCATTTACAATAGCAGCAAAAACTATAAGATATCTAGGAATAAACCTAACTAAAGAGATAAAGGATCTATGCTCTAGAAACTACAGAACACTTATGAAAGGAATTGAGGAAGACACAAAGAGTTGGGAAAAACATTCTGTGCTCATGGATTGGAAGAATAAACATTGTGAAAATGTTTATGCTGCCAAGAGCAATCTACATTTTCAATGCAATCCTTATCAAAATACCATTGACATTTTTCACAGAGCCGGAACAAACAATCCTAAAATTTGTATGGAAACAGAAAAGACCCAGAATCACCAGAAGATTATTGAAAAAGACAATCAAAGCTGGGGTCATCACAATGCCTGACTTAGAGCTATATTACAAAGCCATAGTCATCAAGACTGCATGGTACTGGCACAAAACCTACACATAGACAAGTGGAACAGAATAGAGACCCTAAAAATGGACCCTCAACTTTATGGTCAACTAATCTCGACAAACCAGGAAAGAGCATCCAATGGAAAAAAGACAGTCTCTTTAATAAATGGTGATGTGAAAACTGGACAGCCATGTGCAGAGGAATGAAACTAGACCATTTCCTTACAACAGGCACAAAGATAAACTCAAAACGGCTGAATGACCTCAATGTGAGACAGAAATCCATCAAAATCGTAGAGGAGAACATAGGCAGTAACCTCTTTAACATCTGCCACAGCAACTTCTTTCAAGACATGTCTCCAAAGGCAAGGGAAACATAGGCAAAAATGAACTTTTGGGACTTCATCAATAAAAAGCTTTTGTAGAGCAAAGGAAACAGTCAACAAAACTAAGAGACAACTCATGGAATTGGAGAGGGTATTTGCAAATGACATTACAGATTAAGGGGTGGTATCCAAGATCTATAAAGTACTTCTCAAACTGAACCCCCAGAAAACAAATAATCCATTCAAAAAATAGGCAGAAGACACGAACAGACACTTCTCTAAAGAAGACATACAAATGGCAAACAGACACATGAAAAAATGTTCAACATCACTAGCCATCAGGGAAGTACAAATCAAAACCACAATGAGATACCACCTTACACCAGTTAGAATAGCAAAAAATAACAAGACATGAAACAACAAATGTTGGCAAGGATGTGGATAATGGGGAACCCTCTTACACTGTTGGTGGGAATGCAAGCTGGTACAGCTACTCTGGAAAACAGTATGGAGGTTCCTCAAGATGTTAAAAATAGAGCTACCCTATGACCCAGCAATTGCACTACTAGGTATTTACCCCAATGATACAGATGTAGTAAAAATAAGTGGCAAATGCACCCCAATGATCTTAGCAGCAGTGTCCACAATAACCAAACTGTGGAAGGAGATGAGATGCCCTTCAACAAATGAATGGATAAAGAAGTTATGGTACATTTATACAATAGAATATTACTCAGCCCTCAGAAAGGATGAATGCCCACCATTTGCATTGACATGGATGAAACTGGAGGGGATTATGTTAAGTGAAATAAGTCAAGCATAGAAAGACAATTATCTTATGGTTTCACTCATATGTGGAACATAAGGAATAGATTGGAGGACCTCAGGGGAAGGGAGGGAAAACTTAATGGGGAGAAATCAGAGAGGGAGACAAACTATGAGATACTATGGACTCTGGGAAACAAACAGGGTTTCAGAGGGGGGTGGGGGCATGGGGTAGCTGGGTGTTGGGTAATAAGATTGTGATGAGTACTGGGTGTTATATCCAACTTATTAATGATTGAACACTACAACAAAACTTATGATGTACTATATGCTGGCTACCTGAATATAATAAAAAATAAAAATAAATCAATAAAATAAAATAAAATAAAAAACAAATATTTCATACTAAAGCAGCAGAATACAAATTCTTTTCAAGTGCACATGGGGCATTATCCAGATTAGATCACATACTGGATCACAAATCAGGCCTCAACAACTACAAAAAGAATGAGATCATACCATTAATATTTACAGACCATAACATTATGAAACTTAAAGTCAATCACAAGAAAAATTTGGGAAAGACCACAATTACATGGAGGTCAAAGAACATCCTACAAGAGAATTAATTGGCAAACCAGGAAATTAAAGAAGAATTTAAAAAAAAATACATGGAGGGAAATGAAAATGAAAACACAATAGTCCAGAACCTTTGTGATGTGGAAATGTCATTCATAAGAGGAAAGAATTTACCAATAGAGGCCTACCTCAAGAAGGAAGAAAATTTCAAATACACAATATAACATTACACCCAAAGGAGTTAGAAAAGCAAAAGCAAGTAAAGCTTTAGCCAGAAGAAGAAGGGAACTAATATAGACTAGAGGAGACATAAATGATATAAAAACAACAATAACAACAACAATAACAACAACAAACTGGTAGAATAGATCAAGAAAGTGAAGATATGGTTCTTTGAATTAATTAAATTGATGAACCTCTAGGCAAACTTGTCAAAAAGAAAAGAGAAAAGATCCAAATAAATAAAATGATGAATGAAAGAGGAGAGATCATGAAAAACATCACAGAAATCCAAAAAATTGTAAGGGAATATTATGAAAAATTACATGCCAACAAACTGAGAAATCTGGAAGAAATGGATAAATTCCTAGAAACATACAAGCTACCAAAACTGAAATAGGAAGAAATAGTACATTTAAAATGATCCAAAAACAGCAACAAAATTGAATCAGTAATCAAAAATCTCCTAACAAACAAAAGTCAAGAGCCAGATGGCTTACAGGGGAATTCTATGACACCTTTAAAGAAGGGTCAATATCTATTCTTCTAAAATGTTCCAAAAAATTGAAATGGAAGGGAAACATCCAAACTCCTTCTACAAGGCCAGCATTACCTTGATTCCAAAACTACACAAAGACCCCACTGAAAAGGAGAATTACAGGCCAATATCGCTGATGAACTTGGATGCAATAATCCTCAAGAATCTAGCAAATCAAATCCAACAGTACATTAAAAGAATTATTCACCACAGAAGATGGTGTAGTAGGGGAACTCTGACTTGCCTCATCGTTTGAATGCAGACAGATGAACAACCATTTTGAACAACTAGGAAGATGATCTGAGGATTAAGAAAACAGTCTGCACAGTTGGAGGGGGAAAATGTGGCAGATATGAGGTTCAGAGCAGTGAATTGGGGGAGAGGAAAGCTGCTGAGTTGCAAAGGTGAGAGAACCCTTTTCACAGAGCAAAGTCAGGGAGAGGGAGAAAGTGGAAGAGAACGCAGTGGGTAAGGATCTCACTATAACCCACAGTGAGGATATCCCCTGGGTCACACAGGGAAAATCGCTCCCATTCCTGAAGTGCATTTGGAAGAGCATATTTTGCCCCTTCCAGGATAAAAGGCCATCAGGGAGTCATTGAGCACTGCTCAACAGCAGGGTCAGAGGTATGTGCAGAGGGCAGAAAACCTCTTAGTAACTTTTCACTGTAAGCCACAATAGGCTTAAACTTCTGTGTGCTCGAAAAGTGGCTGCTTTTCTTAACTGAGCAGAAAACAGAGACAGGAACAGATTGCAAATAACCTGCCCACTGATTTTTGTTGTCTGCCACAATAGATTCAAGCCTCTGTATGACTGCTTTTCTGGGACAGAACAGAATAGGGGACTGAGTTGCACACAAAAGGCCCATAACCTGGTTCCAGCTTTTCATTGAGCATTACAATAAACTCTCGCTTCTGTGTGCATACCGTGCAAATGTTTTTCAGGGACCATATGGTGCCGGACATGCCCTGAGCCTCTCCTCCAGGGGACAGGAGTGGGCCCACACCTTACCAGGGCAATTAAAACTTGGAGTTTTAAATCCCAGCCACCAGTCATAGAAAAAATACAGGAGATCTGTGGCACTGGGCATACATAAGGCACAGGCATAGACAGGTTAAGGACAGGGAACTGACGAAAGCCAGGACACAGGAGATTGTTTGCTTCTCTAAGAGGGCTTCCTAAATAGTGGTGTCCAGGAGTTCTGCTCCCGAGGGACAAGAAGATGGGGTGACACCATATTCTTCCTCCTCCACCACCCCTCCCTTTTCCTGCCCATCAGCACAGTAAGAATGCAGAGAGAAACACAGTGCCTCTAGTGGAGGCTGGAGTCCCCTACAGTAAACCCAGGCCCCTGCACCTGACAGGGGCATCTTCACAAGAGCAAGTCGGCTTGTGAGCCAGCCCAGCAGGACCCTCTCTCAGAAGGCCAACAGAGGGGAGATCAGGCAAGATGGCAGAAGAGTAGGGGACCTCGTTTCATCTAGTCCCCTGAATTTAGCTAGATAGCCATCAAATCACTCTGAACACCTATAAATTCAACCTGAGATGTAAGAAAAGAATTGCTGTAATTCTCCAAATAGAACAGCAACCATTTTGCAAGGTAGGAGTGTGAAGTGAAATGGAGGGGATATATCTGAAGATAAACAGCAGAGGGAGGGAGCCTCCATAAGCCGGCTACTGGAAAGTGATACAGCCCTAGAGCACAAAATTGGAAATTTTAGACATCTGCTCCAGTGAGAGACGTCCCTGCCTGAAAGATGCTCTTTGGTGAAATAGAATAGAATACGAGGTGGGACAGTGTGGTCTCAGGATCCCTGGAGTTACAGAGAGAACAGGGGTGCCTGAGCCAGCAGAGTTCCCCAACATTGGAGCCAAGAAACTGGTTACCATCTGTGAGCCCGGGAGGGGGCTCTCAGTTTGGTACACCATAAACCCTGCATATTCTGGTGATAACTCTCAGTGTGGGGGAGTCTTGCAAATGGCAAAAAAAAACCTGGCAGCCCTCTGCTTTCCCCTGGAGTGGCAGCACGGGTGTGCACATGACCAGGCAACAGGTCTCTGTGGGGTGGGGGTCCTGAAAAGAACAGAAACATATGACCCTCTGCCTTACCCTGGAAGTATGGGTGCATGTTCACACCACAGGAGTCTGCAGAGTGTGGGACACACACATGTGAAGACCATTTATCACTGAGGGTTTACTGAAGAAAGGGGACTGTGATCTTTTGACTCCAGGGCTGGAGATTGGGGAGCAGCCATTTTTACTATCATCCTCTAAAGATGCCTAGAAAGTCTTCAGGGAACAAAAGCCACATAGAAAAACTAGACAGAGCTTACACTTTGCCCAGCCCCCTGGCAAGGGGCAGTGCAAATCCTCCAAGACAAAGACATCAGGCCATGCCCCCAGAAGACCAGCTGGAAGAACATGGAACACCAAGGTTACACAGCACACAGCACTGCAAAACTCCAGCATTAGGGGAAAATAGTATATAGAATTTGAGGTTATTTTTCATGCTTCACTTATATTTCAGTTTAAAATTTTTCTTTTCTTCTTATTTTTTTGCTTTTCAATGAGTTTTTTATTTTATCAACTTTCTGTTATTAAATCTTTCTTTAACTTTCATTTTTTACATTTACATTTTATAGACATATTCTTCATTTTTGGCTTCCTTTCACTCTATTCAATTTTATTTTTATATATGTATATATAAGGTTTGCTTTCATTACAATTTTGGGATTTACTGTACTCTAAACACACAGACCAAAATATACTAAGGACCAAGAGAATCACCCTGTTTTGTCCACCTGGGAGATTATATTCTCTATACCCACCCACTTTTTGTTTTGTTTTGTTTTGTTTTTTTGTTACTGACCTCTTCGGATTTATCTACTGTCTATTTCGCTTGACTTGGGGTTAATATTTGTGGTTTTGTTCACTTGTTCCTTCATTCTTCTCTGGGCAAAATGACTAGAAGGAGAAATTCAAAACAAAGGAAAGAACCAGAGGTAATACTCTGTGCCACAGATATAATTGATATGGATAAAAGTAAAATGTCAGAGATGTAGTTCAGGATAACAATTATAAACTTATTAGCTGGGCTTGAAAAAAGCATAAAAGACATCTCTTAACAGAAAAGAATCTCTTAGTGCAGAAATGAGATGCAATCAGGCAGAATTAAAAATGCCCTAAATGAGATGAAGTCTAAATTGAATACTCTAACACCTAAGGTAAATGAGGCAGAAGAGCAGTAACTGAGATAGGAGACAAGGTGATGGAAAGGAATAAAGTTGAGGAAAAGAGAGAAAAACAACTAATAGACCATAAGGAGAATCTTTGAGAAATCAGTGATGCCATAAAAGGAAACAATATCAATATTATGGGGATACCAGAAGGTGAAGAGAGAGAGGGCCAGAAGGTATACTTGAGCAAATCATAGCTGAGAACTTCCCTAATCTGGGGAAGGAAACAGTAATTCATGTCCAAGAGGTAGAGAGGAACCCTCCCAAAGGCAATAAAAATAGATCAACACCCTAACATATAAGAGTGAAGCTTGCAAATTTCAGAGATAAAGAGAAAATCCTGAAATCAATGTGAGAAAAGTGGTTTCTAAATTACAGAAGTAGGAATATTACACTGATATCAGACCTATTCACAGAGACCAAGAAGGCCAAAAAAGCTGGCATGATGCATTCAGGGTACAAATTGAGAAAAACATGCAGCCAAGAATACTTTATCCAGCAAGGGTGTCATTCAGAATTGAAGGAGACATAGTTTCCAGGACAGACAGAAACTGAAACAATATGTGAACACCAAGCCAGGCCTGCAAGAAATATTAAGGGGGATTCTGTAAGCAAAGAGAGACTCCAAGAGTAACATAGACCAGAAAGAAACAGAGACAATCTAACAGAAACAGGGATTTACAGGTAATACAATGGCACTAAATTCATATATTTAAATAGTTACTCTGAATGTAAATGGGCTAAATGCTCCAGTTAAAAGACGGTATCAGATTGGGTAAAACAGCAAGACCCATATGTATGCTGTCTACAAGACACTCACTTCAGACCTAAAGACAGCTCCAGACTGAAAGTGAGGGGGTGGAGAACAATTTATCATGGTAAGGGACCTCTAAAGAAAGCTGGGATAGCAATCCTCATATCAGACAAATTAGATTTTAAACCAAAGATTGTAGTAAGGGATGAAGAGGGATACTATATCATACTTAAAGGGTCTAACCAACAAGAAGATCTAACAATTATAAATATTTATGCTCCTAACGTGGGAACAGCCAATTATATCAACCAATTAATATCCAATTTAAAGAAACACATTGATAATAATAGAGTAATAATAGGGGATTTCAACACCCCACTCCCAGCAAAGGACAGATCATCTAAGCAGATGATAAACAAGGAAACAAGGGCTTTGAATGACACACAGGACCAGATGGACTTCACAGATATATACAGAGCATTCCATCCTAAAGCAACAGAATACACATTCTTCTTAAGTTCAAATGGAACATTCTCCAGCAGAGATCACATACTAGGTCACAAATCAGGTCTCGACTGATACCCAAAGGTTGGGATTATTTCAAGCATCATTTCAGACCACAATGCTTTGAAACTTGAACTCAATCACAAGAGAAAATTTGGAAGGAACTCAAACACTTAGAGGTTAAAGAGCATCCTACTAAAGAATGAATGGGTCAACAAGGAAATCAATGTAGAATTTTAAAAATTCATGGAAACAAAGCAAAATGAAAATACAACTGTCCAAAATCTTTGGGATGCAGCAAGGGCGGTCCTAAGAGGGAATTACATAGCACTACACCTTTCTCAAGAAACAAGAAAGGTCTCAAATACACAACCTAACCCTACACCTAAAGGAGCTGAATAAAGAACAGCAAATAAAGCCTAAACCCAGCTGTAGCAGAGAAATAATAAACATTAGAACAGAAATCAATGAAATAGAAACCAAAAGAACAGTAGAACAGATCAAGGAAACTAGGAGCTGCTTCAATGAAAGAATTAATAAGATTAGTATGTTCTTAAATTTGTTGGTATTTCATTGGTATAGGTCATGACCTCTCCTCTTTGATTCATGATTTTATTAATTTGGGTCCTTTCTTTTCTCTTTTCTTTTTGATAAGTCTTGTTAGGGCTTTATTGATCTTACTAATTCTTTCAAAGAAACAGCTTCTAGTTTCATTGATGTGTTTTACTATTCTTCTGGTTTTGATTTCATTGATTTCTGCTCTAAATTTTATTATTTCTCTTCTCCTGATCAGTTTAGTCTTTATTTGCTGTTCTTTCTCCAGCTCCTGTTGTGTAAGGTTGGCTTGTATTTTTGAGACTTTTCTTATTTTTTTTTTTTTAAAGATTTTATTTATTTATTTGAGACAGAGAGAATGGGAGAGAGAGAGCACATGAGAGGGGGGAGGGTCAGAGGCAGAAGCAGGCTCCCCGCCAAGCAGGGAGCCCGATGCGGGACTCGATCCAGAGACTCCAGGATCATGACCTGAGCCGAAGGCAGTCGCTTAACCAACTGAGCCACCCAGGCGCCCGAGACTTTTCTTATTTTTGAGAAAGGTTTGTATTGCTATGCACTTCCCGCTTGGGACTACCTTTGCTGTATCCCAAAGGTTTTGAGCAGTTGTGTTTTCATTTTGCTTTGTTTCCAAGAATTATTAAAATTCTTTAATTTCCCAGTTGACGCATACATTCTTTAGTAGGATGCTCTTTAACCTCCAAGTGTTTGAGTTCCTTCCAAATTTCTTCTTGTGATTGAGTCAAGTTTCAAAGCATTATGGTCTGAAATGATGTTCAGAATAATCCCAACCTTTGGGTATCAGTTGAGACCTGATTTGTGATCCAGTATGTGATCTATGCTGGAGAATGTTCCATGTGCAATGGAGAAGAATGTGTATTCTGATGTGTTGGGGTGGAATGTTCTGTATATATCTGTGACGTCCATCTGGTCCAGTGTGTCATTCAAGGCCCTTGTCACCTTGTTGATACTCTGGTTAAATGATCTGTCCATTGCTGTGATTGGGGTGTTGAAGTACCCTACTATTATTGGATTATTATCTATGTATTTCTTTAATTTGGTTATTAACTGGTTGATATAACTGGCTGTTCCCACGTTAGGAGCATAAATATTTATAATTGTTATGTCTTCTTGCTCAATAGACACTTTTAGTATGATATAGTATCCCTCTTCATCCTTTACTACAGTCTTTGGTTTAAAATCTAATTTGTCTGATATGAGGATTGCTACCCCAGCTTTGTTTTGAGGTTCAATACCCTGATAAGTGGTTCTCCACCCCCTCACTTTCAGTCTAGAGGTGTCTTTATGTCTGAAGTGAGTGTCTTGTGGACAGCATATGGATGGGTCTTGCTGTTTTATCCAATCTGATACCCTGTGTCTTTTAATTGGAGCATTTAACCCATTTGCATTCAGAGTAACGATTTAGATATATGAATTTAGTGCCATTGTATTACCTGTAAATCCCTGTTTCTGTTAGATTGTCTCTGTTTCTTTCTGGTCTATATTAATTTTGGGCCCTCTCTTCTAATACAGGATCCCCTTTAATATTTCTTACAGGGATGGTTTAATGATCACAAATTGTTTTAGTTTCTGCTTGTCCTGGAAGCCTTTTTTTTTTTTTAACATTTCTCATTTTTATTTTTTCATTTTATTTATTTAAGTTCAATTAGCCAATACTTAGTACATCATTATTTTTGAGGTAGTCTTCATTGATTCATTAGTTGCATATAACACCCAGTACTCATCACATCACATGCCCTCTTTAATGCCCATCACCCAGTTACCCCATACCCCTACCCACCTCCCTTTTCACAAGCCTCATTTTGTTTGCTGGATTCAAGAGTCTCTCATGGTTTGTCTCCCTCTCTGATTTCTTCCCGTTCAGTTTTCCTTCACTTCCCTTATGATATTCTGCACTATTTCTTATCTTCTACATATGATTGAAAGCATATTGCGTTTCTCTGATTGACTTATTTCACTTAGCATAATCCCCTCCAGTTCTATCCATGTCGATGTAAATGGTAGGTATTCATCTTTTTGATGGCTGAGTAATATTCCGTTTTATATATGATCCACATCTTCTTAATCCATTCATCTTTTGAAGGAAATCTCAGCTCTTTCCACAGTTTGGCTGTTGTGGACATTACATCTATGAACCTTGGGGTGTAGGTGCCCCTTATTTACATTACATCTGTATCTTTGGGGTAAATACTTAGTAGTGCAATTGCTGGGTTGTAGGGTAGCTCTATTTTTACCTTCTTGAGGATCCCCCATCCTGGTTTCCAGAGTGGCTGCAGCAGCTTGGATTCCCAATAAGAGTGTAAAAAGTTCCCCTTTCTCCACATCCTCACCAGCTTTTGTTGTTCCCTGTCTTGTTAATTTTATCTGTTCTAACTGGTGTAAGGTGGTATCTCATTGTGGTTTTGATTTGTATTTTCCTGATGACAAGTTATGTTGAGCATTTTTTTCATGTTTCCGTTGGCCATTTGTATGTCTTCTTTGGAGAAGTGTCTGTTCACGTCTTCTGACCATGACCATGAAGAAAATTTTTATGTTGATCAAGTCCCAAAAGTTCATTTTTGCTTTAGTTTCCCTTGCCTTTAGAGATGTGTCATGCAAGAAGATACTTTGGCAGACGTTGAAGAGGTTGCTGTCTGTGTTTTCCTCTAGGATATTGATGGGTTCCTGTCTCACATTTAGTTCTTTCACCCATTTTGAATTTATCTTTGTGTATGGTGTAAGGGAATGGTGGAGTCTCATTCTTCTTCATTTTACTGTCCAATTTTCCCTGCAGCATTTATTGAAGAGACTGTATTTTCTCCATTGGCTATTCTTTCCTGCTTTGTCAAAGATTAGTTGACCATAAATCTGTGGGTACATTTCTGGGATCTCTATCCTCTTCTATTGGTCTATGTGTTTGTTTTTGTGCCAGTACCATGCTGTCTTGGAAGCTCTTTATCCCTCCTTCCATTCTGAAAGGAAGCTCTTTATCCCTCCTTCCATTCTGAATGACACCATTTTATCCATTCTGGATAAAATATTCTTGGCTGCATGTTCTTCTCATTTTAGTACTCTGAATATATCATGCCAGCCCTTTCTGTCCTGCCAGGTCTCTGTGCATAGCTGTGTTATTTTAAGAACCACTTGTCTCATGCTGCCTTCAGGATTTTCTCTTTATCTCTGAAATTTGCAAGCTTCACTATTATATATCAAGGTGTTGATCTATTTTTATTGATTTTGAGGTGGCTTCTCTCTACCTCCTGGAAATAAATGCCTGTTTCCTTCCTCAGATTAGGGAGGTTCTCAACTATGATTTGTTCAAATATACCTTCTGTCCTCTCTCTTTCTTCTTCCTCTGTCACCCCAATCATTCTAATATTGTTTCACTTTATGTTATTTCTGATTTCTCAAAGCTTCCCCTTATGGTCCATTAGTTGTTTTTCTCTCTTTTCCTCAGCTTCCTTATTTTCCATCATCTTGTCTTCTATGTTACTAAGTCTCTCTTTTGCCTCATTTACCCTAGCTGTTAGAGCATCCATTTTAGACTGCATCTCCATGAACACATTTTTAATTTTGGCCTGATTAGATTTTATTTCTGCACTAAGAGTTTCTCTAGTGTCTTTTATGCTTTTTTTTAAATCTCAGCTAATAACTTTATAATCATCATCCTGAATTCCAGTTCTGAATTTTATTTATATCCATATCAATTAGATATGTGGCAGAGAGTATTATCTCTGAATCTTTTTTTTGTTGTGAATTCCTCCTTCTAGTCATTTTGCCCAGATAAGAATGGATGAATGAGAGAAAAAAATAACAAATAACCACGTCCCAAACAAAATACACTGTAGACACATTTGAAGATTTCAGAAGCCAAAAAAGAAAGTAAAAATGAAGAAAAGGTATAAATATAATCTCCCAGGTGAACAAAACAGGGTGATCCACTTGGTCCTAGGTATATTTGGTCTGTTTGTTAGAAGACACTAAATCCTAAAATTGTAAAGAATGCAAAACTTATATATTCATATACAAAAATAAAATTGAATACAGTGAAAGGAAACCAAAAATGAAGAATATATATATAATATATATAACATATATATAATGTAAATGTAAAAATGAAAGTTAAAGAAAAGACTTAATGGATTCCTGCCTCACATTGAGATCTTTCATCCATTTTGAGTTTATCTTTCTGAATGGTTAAGAGAATGGTCTAGTTTCATTTTTCTGCATTTGGCTGTCCCGTTTTCCCAGCACCACTTATTTAAGAGACTGTCTTTCCATTGGATGTTCTTTCCTACTTTGTCAAAGTTTAGTTGACAATAAAGTTAAAGGTCCATTTCTGGGGTCTCAATTGTGTTCCATTGATCTATGTGTCTGTTTTTGTGCCATTACCATACTGTCTTGATGACTATGGCTTTATAATATAGCTTGAAGTCAGGCATTGTGATGCACCAGCTTTGGTTTTCTTTTTCAACATTCCCCTGGCAATTTGGGGTCTTTTCTGGTTCCATACAAATTTTAGGATTGTATGTTCCAGGTCTGTGAAAAATGTCAGTGTTTTGATAGAGATTGCATTGAAAGTGTAAATTGCTCTGGGCAGCATAGACATTTTCACAGTGTTTATTCTTCCAATCCATGAGCATGGAATGTTTTTCCATCTTTGTGTTTTCCTCAATTTCTTTCATAAGTGTTCTGTAGTTTCTAGAATATAGATCCTTTACCTCTTTGGTTAGGTTTATTCCTAGGTATATTAGGCCTCTTACACTGTTAGTGGGAATGCAAGCTGGTACAACCACTCTGGAAAAAATTATGAAGGTTCCTCAAGACGTTAAAAATAGAGCTACCCTATGACCCAGCAATTGCATTACTAGGTATTTACTCCAAAGATATAGATGTAGTAAAAAGAAGGGGAACATTCACCCCAATGTTCATAGCAGCAATGTCCATAATAGTCAAACCATGGAAGGAGCTGAGATGACCTTCAACAGATGAATGGATAAAGAAGGTAAGGTACATATATAGAATGGAATATTACTCAGCTATCAGAAAGGATGAACACCCACCATTTGCATTAACATGGATGGAACTGAAGGGTATTATGCTAAGTGAAATAAGTCAAGCAGAGAAATACAAGTATCATATGGTTTCACTAATATGTGGAGCAGAGGGGAAGGGAGGGAATATTGAATGGAAAGAAATCAGAGAGGGAGACAAACCATGAGACACTCTGGACTCTGGGAAACAAATTGAGGGTTACAGAAGGGAAGATTTGGAGGGATGGAGTGACCAGGTGATGGGTATTAAGGAAGGCATGTTTTGTGATGAGCACTGAGTGTTATATGCAACTAATGAATCATTGAACACCACAGCAAAAACTTATGATGTACTATATGCTGGCTAACTGAACATAATAAAAATAAAATAAAATAAAACAAGAAAAAATAAAAAAAGACTAAAAACAACGAGTTGATAAAATAAGAAACTATTTGAAAAGGAAACAAAAACACAAAGGAAAAAATTAAACTGAAAGATATGCATATCAATACAAAAAACCTCGAATTTTATATACTATTTTCCCCTAGCTCTGGAGTTTTGCAGTTATTTTTTTTAAGATATCATATATTCATTTGAGAGAGAGAGAGCATAGAGGGAGAAGGAGAGGGAGAAACAGACTCCCCGCTGATCAGAGAGTCTGATGCTGGGCTCGATCCAGGACCCTGAGATCATGACCTGAGCTGAAGACAGACGCTTAATTGACTGAGCCACCCAGACACCCTTGGAGTTTTGCAGTTCTGTGTGCTCTGTAACCTTGATATTTGCCTGATGTTCCAGCTAGTCTTCTGGGGGAGGGGCCTGTTACATTGATTCTCAGTTATCGTTGACTGGGTGTAGTTGTGCCACCCCTTGCCGGGGGGCTGGGCTCAGTGTATGCTACTGCTGGTTGCTCTATATGGCTTTTGTTCCTTGAAGAATTTCTGTGCTGCCTAAGAGGTTGCAAATAAAAATGGTGGTTCCCCGATCTCCAGCCCTGGATCTGAAAGATTGTGGGCCCCCCTCCTCAGTAAACTCTCAGGAAAAAACAGTCTTCACTTTTGTGTGTGCCAAACTCTGCACATTCTTGCAGGTGCACACCAGTGCCAGTCCTTCCAGGGGAGGGAGGAGGGTAACCATGCCTAATGCTTGCACACACACACCCCCCCAATGAAGAGCATTGATCCAGTCTTGCATGCACTGCACTTCCCCTCCTGGGGAATGGAGGAAAGTCGTTGCATTTCTGCCCTTTGCAGTTCCCCTACACAGAGAGCAGTCACCCGATCCTGTCAGGCACACTTGCCTGAGAAAAGCAGCATCTGCAAAGTACAGGGGGCCATGGCTTGGTGCAAGCTGGTTAGGCCACCACTGTTGGTGTTGAGCTGCCTATTAAAGTTAATTTATGCTGAGAGGCAGGGGAGAGAAATGGCATCAGCTCCCTCCCTCATCCCTGGAGCAGGTAGCTTGGGCCCACCACTGTCCAGGAAGCCCTCCCAGAGGAATGAAAATCTCCTCTCATATGTCCCAGGCATCCCTTAGATCCCCACTTTCTCCATCTGTGTTTGGGCCAACTGCCCACCAGACAGCACAGTGCACCTGTATTCTATCCCAGGCAGGAGAGCTCAGTTGTAAAACTCCAAACTTTAGGGACCTGCCATGGTGTAGACCTGCACTTGTCCTCTGTGGGAGGGCCTTGCTATGTTGGGACTCATGTCAGTTTGTCCCAGAAGGGCAGTGGCACCAAAACACAGGGGCGTGGATCTTGGAGTAATGCTCAGGAAAGAACCAGTATCCAGATTATCCACTCTTAGCACATATCTCTGCACTTACACTGAAGGGTACGTAAGGGTAATGGCACCTGCCATCTCTTTTTCCCCCTGAGAGGCAATGCCACCGACCAGATGTGCTCCAAGAAGGGGAAACTTTCTCTTCCAGTGGGTCCCAGTGGATCCTCGGATAGTGCTGTCTGCTCCCAGGTTATCTGCCCTCCTTCTCCACAGGAGCACTGCAGTGCTCTCTGTGCTCCACAGAAGCCACACCACGGACCTCTAAAACTTCAGTCCTTGAGCCATACTGGTTGTAAAAACTCATGTAAATCAGTCACCCTCATTTTCCCAGTCAATAGCTTTGTTGAAGTGTTTTCCTTGTGTGATCCCTTATGTGCTCCTCTCTCTTTCTTGCTTCTTTCCATGACCAGAACTCCCTTCCCTTTACGGAACCCATGTTCTGCTCCTCCCCCAAATCACATCTCTGCACCTCCTACCTTCCACAATGTGGCCTCTTCTCTCCCTCTAGTTGTGCAGTTTGTTCTGTCAGTCTTCAGATCCATTATTTTGGGTATTCAGAATGATTTGATATTTATCTATCTGTGTTCAGCACAAGACAAACCTAGGGTCCTCCTACTACTCCACCATCTTAGCTCTTATTCTGAATGAGGGTTTTAAATATGCCTTATGTGGACACTACACCTTGCCTGACACCAGCTTTCCTCTGCCACCAGGCAAACCAGTACTCAATCATCAGGAGATTAGAGGAACTAAGTACTATGTATGGATACCCTCACTGAATGGATTTTAAAGTCATGATGTGTAAGATTGGACAAAAGAATTTGACATTGAATGGTGGTTTCTTCTCCCCTGAAACCCACAAGCAGCAGGGTTGGTAGAAAGGAAAAAAATGGAATATATATATTTTTTATTTTATTTATTTGACAGAGAGAGAGAGCCAGAGAGCACAAGCAGGGGGAATGGCAGAGGAACAGAGAGAAGCAGGCTCCCTGCTGAGCAGGGAACCCATTGTGGGGCTCGATCCCAGGCCCCTGGGATTGTAACCTGAGCCGAAGGCAGATGCTTAACCAACTGAGCCACCCAGAAGCCCCAGAAAAATGGAATATTAAACAGTAAATTAAATTAACAGGTAACACCACCTTTACCAGTTGGATTAAAGTACATCCCCAGGCTTTAATAGGTTTGAATGAACAACCAGTAACTGCCAGTTGCTCCATATGCCAGAATGAAGACCCCTGCCAAAGCATTCAATATCGTAAAGGTGTGGAAGTCACAGGAAATAACCATTGTCCCAAATTTCACTGTGGATCAATGTGCTATGCTTCCAAGAACATCAAGTCCCATCACACCTGGGGAAGATGTTATCTACTGGAATTTACGATGGGGCATCCCATCAGAATGAATGAGTTACTTTGTATCCCTGGGTGAAGGTAAACCACTCAATCTCCATTGGTATACCATTATCCTACTGCAATCTGGACCTGCTAAACACACTATGAGTGAAATGAGGCAGGCACTATTAAAAGAGGAGAAGCTAAGGGTCCTGGTCTAGAATAGCCCATCCCTAGTCCATCCTCTTACATATGACAGTGCTGTCTCCTTTGGCCAACATGTATGGTATTTGCAATTGGGTCAAATTCCCAAAACTGTCATATTCTCTCTTCTCAAGACCAGATGGATAAATTCTGTTTTTCACTGGTATGACTATTTGGCTGATGTTGTTCTCTTCATAGTCCTAGAGGATATTATGGCACAAATAGAAGCCCATAATACATTCATTAAACAATCCCTGAATGATAGCCAACATACAACATAGCCTGTCCTTACTGAACACTAAAATGACTCTAAAAAAAAAAAAAAAAAAAAACTACCCTCCCAAATAGGATGGACTTAGGCATTATTACCGCCTTTCAAGGAAGCACCTGTGCCATTATTCAAACAGAATTTTGCACATTCATATTTCATGAGTCTGTTGATGTATCATTTGTTTTTCAGATTTTTAAAATTTTATTTTATTATGTTATGTTAGTCACCATACAATACACCATTAGTTTTTGATGTAGTGATCCACGATTCATTGTTTTCATATAACACCCAGTGCTCCATGCTGTACATGCCCTCCTTAATACCCATTACCGGGCTAGCCCATCTCCCCACCCTCCTCCACTCTAAAACCCTCAGTTTGTTTATCAGAGTCCATAGTCTCTCATGGTTCCTGTCTCCCTCTGATTCCCACCCCCTTCATTTTTCCCTTCCTTCTCCTAATGTCCTCCATGCTACTCCTTATGTTCCGCAAATAAGTGAAACCATATGATAACTGACTTTCTCTGCTTGACTTACTTCAGTTAGCATAATCTCCTCCAGTCCCATCCATGCTGATGTAAAAGTTGGATATTCAATTTTTCTGATGGCTGAGTAATATTCCATTGTATATATGGACCAAATTAAAGCACATGAGGGCACAAGTAAATGCCCTGAGTAATCTGACCCCCAGCCTAGGTATTTTAATGAATCAGTGATTTGGATCCTGGGACTCTTTGTGGAATAAGATGTCACTGATTTTTGGAATTGTCAATCTGTGTTTTCTCTTGCATATCCCTGTGTTTTCTCTTGCATATCCCTATGTTGTTGCCTCTAATGCAGACAGATAGCCACCAAAAAAGCCATCTCCATGCTAGTGAAATCCCTTGGTCACAGCTCAGGGCCTATGCAGTAGAGGGAGATGCATGAGATTATAAGAGCTAGTTGTATTGAATGAAGTATTGGGGAACATTGTCAAAAAGATGTGATTTCTGATTTTCCCATTAACTGAACCTGGGCACTCAGAACGCTTTTCACTCTCTCCTCTGTCCTTGGAATGTGGGCTTTGCTTGCCTTTTCCACTCTCAGAGGTTGTTCCAAGTACATAGCCTTGAAATGGTTATGTGGTGTTGAAAAAAACCTGATAATACATATGACTTAGCCCAGTTAGGCTCTCTTTATACACTTTTAAGATTTGGGGGGTGAATGTGGAGATCCATTCATCTTGCTGCTGCCCATGACAAGCCTCATATGTAAGTTCCCTTTGCTTATTAATACTGCCACCTACCAACCTGGAGTGGCCTCCTTCTTTCATTGGCCTCTCCCTGCCTTCTGAATACAGAAGGCAGTGAAGCTCCCAAGAGGGTTGCAAATGAACATAGGATTACAGACTGTTTACTAAAAGACTTTGCCACTAGTCAGATTACAGATTAAGTGGCACTGTGAGCCATGCTCTACAATTGCTCTTTTTTTTTTTTTTTAAGATTTTATTTATTTATTTGAGACAGAGAGAATGAGAGACAGAGAGCATGAGAGGGAGGAGGGTCAGAGGGAGAAGCAGACTCCCTGCCGAGCAGGGAGCCCGATGCGGGACTCGATCCCGGGACTCCAGGATCATGACCTGAGCCGAAGGCAGTCGCTTAACCAACTGAGCCACCCAGGCGCCCTCTACAATTGCTCTTGATCTGCTGAGATTTCAGTCTGTGCTCCATGTCCAGATGGTGCACTGGCTTTACTACACATTCAGGCAGGCCCATAGGCCATATTACATAGTAGGATGGGACACAGGGTGTGCTCTATGATTATATGGGGATATGAACTGTATCCTGATTTTGGTCAAGGACACATGCTGGGCGTTGTGATTATGTAGGCTATAGGCTACATTTTGTTGTTGGACAAGGACACTGACCAATCTTTATTAAGTGAGGTTGAATGGGGTTGGAGATTGTGATCCATGTTGGGCAGGGTCACTGTCTGTCTGTGGAGGCACAAGCTGTTAAGCAATTATCAGAGTTGTATGCTGGGCTCTCCTGTTACACATGGTTACAGTCTGGGTTCCTTGTTGGGATGTACTTTAGGCTAGATTCAGAGACTGCTCAAGGTCACTTTTGAGGATCTATGATTATGCAGAGCCAGAGTCTACGATCAACAGTTAGGCATAAATAATGTCTTAGCTCCTTGCCTCAGTAAACAAACAAACAAAAAAAAATACTCAATGGATTCTATGTGTCTGTTAAAAAATCTCCTGTAGGAGTCAGACTGCAGACAGTTCAGCAGTTGGATGGGATTGCAATTTTGCTTCAACGACTGGAAAGGCCATAAAATGTGCTCTAAGGCTGCTGGGAATCTATGGCCAGGCTTTCCAGAGAAGTAGGACTAGAAGTAATGCTCAGCAGTTTGTCAGGACTGAAAATTTTCTCCCCTTCCCTGGCAGATCATAAGATGTGCCTTACAATCTTCAGGCATCTGTGGTCATGCTTCCCACTGACATTGGACTGAAGACTTAGTTCAACAGTTTGGCAGGACTACATGGAGTTAAGTGTTTAAGAACACAACAAAAAAAATGTTTGTAGGTTCAGGAAAAGATGGCGGTGGAATAGGGGACACCATTCCAACTGGTCCCCTGAATTGAGCTGGATATCTACCAGACCACTCTGAACACCCACAAAATCAGCCGGATATGTAAGAAGACAGATCTGGATCTCTACAAAGAGAATATCACAGGCATTTGTTTTCCAGGTATGAAGCGGGGTGCTGTGATACTGCAGGCACATATCCAAAGATAAACAGAAGCGGAGGGAGCTGCCATAAGGACTGGCACCAGGAAGATGAAATGACACAGGAACAGAAAAGCTTCCTGTGTGGAGACCGGGCACAGACTCGCAGACTGGTAGCAATGGGGAAAGGATTTTAGGGCAGCCCCCCGACTGAAACCTGGAGCAGCGGGGCCACGCATGCAAACTGGGGGCGGCTGGTGGTTATAGAAGCACAAAGGACAGAAGTGTGTCCTGACCTGGAGGTGATGACTGGGAGCAAAGCTGAGGGGCGCACAACCCAGGATGCTGCAGTTTATAGCAGCACAGACACAAATGGAGATAGTGTGGGCTGGAAAGCTCATGGAAGAACAGACTGCAATCTCTCTGCTCTGAGGCAGAGGGTTGGAAACGATCTCTTCTGCTCTGACACTTGGAAGAGAGGAGGAAAACCACCAGGGAAAGCTTTCAGAGAACAAAAAACACAAAAAGACGGTTTTCACGTAGGCCATCCCCCTCCCCCCAACACAGGGCAGGGCAACTCTGCCCAAACAGGGTTGCCTGAGTAACAGCTCAGCAGGCCCATTCCCCAGAAGACACGCTGGGAGAACAAGACGCCTGCAACCCTAAGGTCCCTAGAAAACAGGTGCATCTTGTGTGGGTTGTGGTCAATAATTTAGACTCTGTACGTTCCCTCAACCACTCCTCAACAGAATGACTAGGAGGAGGAACCCTAAAATAGGAAAGACTCAGAGACTATGACTTATGCCAGAGATTTACAAATGGATACAAATATAACCAAGATGTCAGAAATGGAATTCAGGGTAGCAATTGTGAAGACAATAGCAGAATGGAGAAATTGATTAATGACAACATAGAGTCTCTAAGGGAAGAAATGAAAGCTGAACTGGAAGAACTTAAAAATGATATCAATGAGATCCAAACTAATCTAGATAATCTAACAGCTAAGGTAAGCGAGGCAGAAGAACGAATTAGTGATCTAGAAGACCAAATGATAAAAAAGAAGGGAAAAGAGGAGGGCAGGGAAAAACAATTCAAAATCCATGAAAATAGAATCAGAGAAATAAGTGACACCATGAAACTTTCCAATGTCAGAATTATTGGGATCCCTGAGGGGGTGGAGAGAGAGAGAGGACTAGAAGATATATTTGAGCAAATCGTAGCTGAGAACTTCCCTAATCTGGGGAATGAAACAAATATTCGTGTCCTAGAGGCAGAGAGGACCCCTCCCAAGATCAAGGAAAACCGGCCAACGCCCTGGAATGTATTAGTAAATCTTAGAACCAAGGAAACCATCTTAACAGCAGTTAGGTGGAAGAGGTCCCTTATCTACAGAGGGAGGAATATCAGAATAACTCCAGACCTATCCACAGGCAAGCCAGAAAGGGCTGGCAAGACATATTCAGGATACTAAATGAGAAGAACATGCAGCCAAGAATACTTTACCTGGCAAGGCTATCATTTAGAATGGATAGAGAGATGCAGAGCTTCCAAGACCAGCAGAAACTGAAGGAATATGTGACCACTAAGCTGGCCCTGCAAGAAATATTAAGGGGGGTTCTATAAAAGAAGGAAGACCCCAAGAGTGATATACAACAGAAATTTATGGAGACAATCTATAGAAACAAGGTCTTCACAGGCAACATGATGACAATAAATCCATATCTTTCAGTAATCACTCGCAACGTGAATGGCTTAAATGCTCCCATAAAACAGCACAGGGTTGCAGATTGGAAAAAAAGACATGATCCATCCATATGCTGCTCAAGAATGTTTGGGTCAATGAGAAATGAAAGAACTTAAAAGGCTCATGGAAAACAGTGAGAGCGAAAACACATCAGTCCAAAACCTATGGGATACTGCAAAGGCGGTCCTAAGGGGGAAATACATAGCCATCCAAGCCTCACTCAAAAAAATAGAAAAATCCCAAATTCACCAACTAATTCTATGCTTTAGAGAACTAGAGAAAAAGCAACAAATGATGCCTCAGCCATGCATCACAAGAGAATTAAGATTAGAGCAGAGACCAATGATTTAGACCCCAGAAACAAAATACATCAGATCAAAAAAACTAGAAGCTGGTTCTTTGAAAGAATTAATAGGATCAATAAACCACCAGCCATACTTATCCAGAAGAAAAGAGAAAGGACCCAAATTAATAAAATTATGAATGAAAGGGGAGAGATCACGACCAACACCAAGGAAATAGAAACCATTATTAGAAATTATTATCAAAAACTATATGCCAATAAATTGAGCAACCTGGAAGAAATGGATGCCTTCCTGGAAACCTATAAACCCCCAACACTGAAACAGGCAGAAATTGACAACGTGAATAGGCCAATAACCAGTAATGAAATTGAAGCAGTGATCAAAAACCTCCCAAAAAACGAGAGTCCAGGGCCTGATGGATTTCCTGGGGAATTCTGCCAAACTTTCAAAGAAGAAATAATACCTATTCTCTGGAAGCTGTTTCAAAAAATAGAAACAGAAGGAAAACTTCCAGACTCTTTCTATGAGGCTACCATTACTTTAATCCCTGAACCAGGCAAAGACCCCATCAAAAAGGAGAATTTCAGAACAATATCCCTGAAGAATATGGATTCAAAAATCCTCAACAAAATCCTAGCTAATAGGATCCAACAATACATCAAAAGAATCATCCCCCATGACCAAGTGGGATTTATCCCCGGGATGCAAGGGTGGTTCAACATTTGCAAATCAATGAATGTGATAGAGCACATTAATAAGAGGAGAGAGAAGAACCATATGGTCCTCTCAATTGATGCAGAAAAAGCATTTGACAAAATACAGCATCCTTTCCTGATTAAAACTCTTCAGAGTATAGGGATAGAGGGAACATTCCTCAAGTTCATAAAATCCATCTATGAAAAACCCATAGTGAATATCCTCCTCAATGGAGAAAAGCTGAGAGCCTTTCTCTGAAGATCAGGAACACAACAAGGATACCCACTCTCACCACTATTGTTCAACATAATACTAGAAGTCCTAGCTACAACCATAAGACAACAAAAAGAAATAAAATGTATTCAAATTGTCAAAAAAAAAGTCAAACTCTCTCTCTTCACAGATGACATGATACTATATGTGGAAAACCCAAAAGACCTTACCCCCAAATTACTAGAACTCATACAGCAATTCAGTAATGTGGCAAGATACAAAACCAATGCACAGAAATCAGTTCCTTTCTTATACACTGACAATTCAACTGTAGAAAAATAAATTAGAGAAACGATTCCATTTACAATAGCACCAAAAACCATAAGATACCTCGGAATAAACCTAACCAAAGAGGTAAAGCATCTATATTCTAGGAACTATGGAACACTCATGAAAGAAATTGAAGAAGACACAAAAAGATGGAAAAACATTCCATGCTCATGGATCGGAAGAATAAACATTGTTAAAATGTCTACACTACTCAGAGCAATCTATACCTTCAATGCCATCCCAATCAAAATTCCAATGACATTTTTCAAAGTGCTGGAACAAACAATCCTAAAATTTGTATGGAATAAGAAAAAACCCTGAATCGCCAAGGAAATGTTGAAAAAGGAAAACATGCTGGGTGCATCACGTTGCCTGATTTCAAGCTATATTACAGAGCAGTGATCACCGAGACAGCATGGTACTGGCACAAAAACAGATAGATAGACCAATGGAACAGAATAGAGAACCCAGATATGAACCCTCAACTCTATGGTCAAATAATCTTTGACAAAGCAGGAAAAAATATGCAATGGAAAAAAGACAGTCTTTTCAATAAATTTTGCTGGGAAAATTGGACAGCTATGTACAGAAGAATGAAACTTGACCATTACCTAACACCATACACAAAGATAAACTCAAAATGGATGAAATGCCTCAATGTGAGACAGGAATCCATCAAAATCCTAGAGGAGAACATAGGCAGTAACCTTTTTGACATCCGCCACAGAAACTTCTTTATAGATTCATCTCCAAAGGCTAGTGAAACAAAAGCAAAAATGAACTTTTTGGATTTCATCAAGATAAAAAGCTTCTGCACAGCAAAGGAAACAGTCAACAAATCAAAGAGGCAACCCACAGAATATGAGAAGATATTTGCTAATGACACTACAGATAAAGGGGTGGTATCCAAGATCTATAAAGAACTTCTCAAACTCAACACCCAAAAAACAAATAATCCATTCAAGAAAGGGGCAGAAGACATGAACAGACACTTCTCCAAAGAAGACATACAAATGGCTTAGACACATGAAAAAATGTTCAATATCACTAGCCATCAGGGAAATACAAATCAGAACCACAATGAGATACTACCTTACACCTGTTAGAATGGCAAAAATTAAGAAGACAGGAAACAACAAGTGTTGGGGAGGATGTGGATAAAGGGGAACCCTCTTACACTTTTGGTGGGAATGTAAGCTGGTACAGCCACTCTGGAAAATGGTACACATTTTCCTCAAGACATTAAAAGTAGAGCTACTCTATGTCCCAGCAATGACACTTCTAGGTATTTACCCCAAAGATACAGATATAGTGAAAAGAAGGGGCACATGCACCCTAATTTTCATAGCAGCAATGTCCACAATAGCCAAACCATGGAAGGAGCCGAGATGCCCTTCAACAGATGAATGGGTAAAGAAGGTTTATTTCATAAATACAATGGAATATTACTCAGGCATCAGAAAGGATGAATACCCACCATTTGCATCGTCATGGATAGAATTGGAGGGGATTATGCTAAGTGAAAGAAGTCAAGCAGAGAGAGACAAGTATCATATGGTTTCACTCATGTATGGAGCATAAAGAATAGCATGGAGGACTTTAGGAGAAGGAAGGGAAATATAAAGAGGGGTGAAATCAGAGTGGGAGACAAACCATGAGAGACTATGGACTACGGACAACAAATTGAGAGTTTCAGAGGGGAGGGAGGTGGGGGATGGGTTAGCCCAGTGATGGGTATTAAGGAGGGCACGTATTGCAATGAGCCCTGGGTGTTATATGCAAACAATGAATCTTGGAACACTACATCAAAAATAAATAAATAAATAAATTCCAGTCCACATAATGATATTTTAGTTTCAGGTGTGCAATATGATTCAAAAATTTCTTACATCACCAGGTGCTCATCATGACAAGTGCACACTTTAATCCCCATAACTTCTCAAACCCATCCCCAATCACCAACCCCTCTGGTAACCATTAGTTCTCTAAAATTAACAATCTGATTTTTGGTGTGGTGTCTCTCTCTCTCTTTCTCTCTTCCTCTCTTTTCACTTTTGTTTATTTGTTTTGTTTCTCAAATTCAACATATGAATTAAATCATATTGTGTGAATCTTTCTTTGACTGACAGTTCACTTATCATTGTAATCTCTAGTTCCATCCATGTCTTTGTAAATGGCAAGATGTCATTTTTTATGGCTGAAAAATATTCCATTATATGTACCACATCTTCTCTATGCATTTATAAATCAATGGATGTATATATAAATCAATTTATACATCAATGGACTGTGTGTAATTTGACTACTATAAATAATTCTGCTATAAACATGGGAGTGCATGAATTCATATGAGTTACTGTTTTTGTGTTCTTTGATAAAATACCCAGGATATGATTTCTGGATCATAGGGTAATTCTATTTTAAAAATTTTGAGGAACATCCATACTGTTTTCCACTGTGTATGTCATGTTTGTATTCACACCAACGGTGCATGAGGTTTCCCTTTTCTCCACATCCTTGCCAAAACCTGTTACTGCTTATATTGTTGATTTTAGCCATTCTGGCAGTTTTGAGGTCAGATCTCTTTATAGTTTTGATTGGCATTTCCCTAATGATGAGTGATGTTGACCATTTTCAGGATATATTGGTCTATATTAAGTTGATGGTTATTTAAATTTTAACCTATTCTTTACTCTTCTCTTCCCCATGGTTTTGGTATATGGAATCACATATTATATCCTTTTATTGTGTGTGTTCCTTGACCTATTTTTCACAGAAATATTCATTATTACTGCATTTATGCTTCCTACCTTCATAATGTCACTTTGGGGGCTCTCCTTTCCACTCACAGTGTCTCCTTTAATATTTCTTTCATGTTTGGTTTAGTGGTCATAAACTCCTTTAGTTTTTTTATGTCTAGGAATCTCTTTTTCTCTCTTATTCTGAATGATAGCACTGATGGATATAGTATTCTTGGCTGCAGATAATTGTCATTTAGCACTTCGAATATATCAGGGCACTCCCTTCTGGCTTGCCACGTTTCTGCCAAAACAGTCCCTGATAGCCTTAATCTTGCATTTTACTGTCTTTTTCCTCCTTCTTTGACATTTTTCTTTATCACTGTATTTTGCCAATTCAATTACATTATGTGTCTTGGTGTGGATATGTTTTTGTTGATTTTCATGGGTTTTTCTGTGCCTCCTGGATCTTGATATCTCTTTCTTTACCCTGATGAGGGAAGTTTTCAGTTATTAATTCTTCAAATAACTTTTAGTCCCCATTTGTTTATTAATTTCTTCTGGAACTCTTATAATATGAATTATTTTATGTTTGATGGAGTCACTGAATTCCCTTAGTGTATTCACATTTTGCATAATTCTTTGTTCTCTCTTTTGTTCAGTTTGATTACTTTTCATTATTCTGTCTTCTCGGTCATTGATTCGTTCTTCTGCTTCTTCCAGGTTGCTATTCATTCCATCAAGTGTTTTTCTCATTTTGTTTATTGAGCCCTTTATTTCTGCTATGTTATTCCTTATCTCTCTGTTAAGGGTCTCACTGATGCCTTCCACTCTTTTCTCAAGTCCAGTGAATATCTTTATGATTATTACTTTGAATTCTCTATCAGGTATGTTGTTTATATCTGTTTCACTTAGATCTCTCGCCATGGCCTTTTCCTTTTCTTTCATTTGGGACAAATTCCTCTGTCCTTTCATTTGGTTTCTGTGCCTGTTTTTGTGCTTTAGGAAAGTCGGCTACATCTACTATTTTTGAGAATAATGTAGTGCCCTGCTGTTTATTTTCCCCTGTTCCCCAGGGCCTGGTGCTTAAAAAAGTGTCTGCAATGTGTGCTCCTCATGCTCTGTTGTATCCTGGCCACTTTATCCTTCAGACCAGTTGTCTGCAGGGGCTCTCTTTGCCTGTTGTCAGCAGTGTTTGCTCTCTCTCCTGAATGTGGCCAGTTTTAAGTGGGTGTGCTCTGGTCTGTCTGTGAAATGAAACCTGTTGTGACTACTGCCAGAATCGAGGCCCTGACAAAAAAAAAAATCTCCCAGGTCAGGAGACTGGCTTGGGGCAATCATCTGGGGGATGAGGGCAGCCATGCTGTGACTAAGGAAAGTGTGTTTGGAAAGGGCAGTTCCACTGGTGTGTGGTGGGGCAGGGATTGATGTAAGCAAGTTAGGTAGTAAGTGTCTGCTCTTTGCTGCTTCCCTTAGATCATCATTTGCTTATGCTTAGGTGCAGGGTAGGGAAATGGCACCTGCCATTTTCTTTGTTCCTGGAGGGGTCTCTCCATGAATGCTGCCTCTCAGGTACATACTGCGAGATGAGCAAATAATCTCCCCACTGTGTGCTTCAGGCACACTTCAGATCACTGTTTCCATTCTGTATGTCCATGGACTGTTTGCGCACCATTCTCTCCAAGAGCAGCCCCAATGCCCTCTGGGCTCTATTCAACCAAAGTTGGCTCACTTTTAAAACTCTAGGCTTTAAGCCCTGCTGGTTGCAAAAACTTGGGAAATTTGGCCCCTCTTGCTTCCCAAACCAATTGCTATAGGAAATCATTATCCCCCATGCACTTCCATGTGTGCTAGACTACCTCTCAACCTTCTCTGTGACTGTGGCTCCCTCCAATTCAGCAAACCTAATCTATTGTGCAAACCACAACTGCAAACTTCCTTTATTCTTCCATGTGTCCTCTTCTCTACCTTTATTTGGGGAGTTTGTTCTGCTGGTCTTCAGGTAAATTTCTGGGGTGTTTAGGATGATTTGATAGTTATCTAGTTGTATTCGTTGGACAAGGCATGCCTAGGGTACTCCTACTCCACTGTCATCTTCCACTTTCATAGCCTTTTTTACATGAAAAATAGACCTCCCATGTTTGTCAATTGGAATGATTAATACTGTTCAAATAGCCATACTAGCCAAAGCAATTCCTATCAAAATCTCATTGGTATTTTTTTACACAAATAAAAAAATAAAAGAAAAAATCATATGGAACCACAAAAAACCTGAAAAGCCAAACTGATCTTGAGAAAGAAAGAGAAAGCTGGGGGTATCACATTTTTTATTTAAATATATATTATAAAACTGTAGTAATTTTCAGGTATGGCACTGGAATAAAACATACATATAGAGAGATGGAACAGAAGAGTCCTAAATAAATCCACACATTCACAATCAACTCCACTTCAACAAGGCAGCCAGTAACACACAATGGAGAAAGGATAGACTATTCAACAAATGGTATTGAAAAACCTAGATATTCATGTGCAAAAGAATGAAATTGGAACCCTATTTCACACAATACACAAAATTGAAATCAAAATGGGTTAAAAATTTAAATGTTTTGGGAGTAGTAGGGGACCATGAACTTGCCATGTCTTTCAAATACAGCTAGATCAACATTCAACTATTCTGAACAACTAGGAAGACAATCTGAGGATTAAGGAAACAATCTTCAGAGTTGGAGGGAGAGAACATGACAGATGTGAGGTTCGGAGCCCTGAACTGGGGGAGAGGAAAGCCTTGCAGCCACAAAGGGAAGGCAACCCTTTTCATGGAGCAAATTCATGGAAAGGGAGAAAGTGGGAGAGAGTGCAGTGGTTGGGACCACACAATAAACCCTGGTAAGTAGATCCCCTGGGTCCCACAGGAAGAGATCGATCCACTTCCTGGAGTGCATTTAGAAGAGTGTATTTTGTCTTTCCAAAGACAAAAGGCCAGCCAGGAGATTATCGAGAGGTGCTCAACAGCAGGGTCAGAGGTGGGCACAGAGAGCAGAAAACCTCTTAACTCTTTGCTATGAGTTACAATAGGCTTAAACCTCTGACTGCATGCAGAGCCTGTGCTTTTTCTGAAGCAGAACTGAGCAGAAAGCAGGGAGAGGAGCAGATTGCAGATAAGTATATATATATATACATATATATGTATATATATAAGTTTTTCCTTTTTCCTAATTTGGTGTCTGGTTTGTTTTAACAAGCAGTCCAAAATACACCCAGGATCAAGTCTTTTTGTTTGTTTGTTTGTTTTGTTCTCCTTTGTTTCTTCTTTGTTTTTTCTCATTTTGTTTGTTTTTGTTTTCTTCTGGTTACTTTCTGTTTTTATTTTTATTATTATTATGTTCAGTTAACCAACATGTACTACATCATTAGTTTTTGATGTAGTGTACAATGATTCATTAGTTACGTATAACACCCAGGACTCATCACAACACGTGCCTTCTTTAATACCCATCACCTAGTTACCTTATCCACCCACCTGCCTTCCCTTCTGTAACCTTCAGTTTGTTTCCCAGAGTCCAGAGTCTCTCATGGTTTGTCTCCCTCTCTGATTTCTTCCCATTCAGATTTCCCTTGCTCCCCTATGGTCCTCTTCATATTCATTATGTTTCACATATGAGTGAAACCATATGATAATTGTCTTTCTGTGCTTGACTTATCTCACTTAGCATAATCCCCTCCAGTACCATCCATGTCAATGTAAATGGTAGACATTCATCCTTTCTGATGGCTGATTGATATTGCATTGTATATATGAACCACATCTTCTTTATCCATTAATCTTTTGAAGGGCATCTTTGCTTCTAGCACAGTTTGGCTATTGTGGACATTGTTTCTATGAACTTTGGAGTGTATGTGCCCCTTCTTTTCACTACATCTGTATCTTTAAAGTAAATACCTAGAAGTACTATTGTTGGGTCGTAGGATAGGTCTATTTTTAACGTCTTGAGGAACCTCCATTCTGTTTTCCAGAGTGGCTCTACCAGCTTCCATTCACACCAACAGTGTAAGAAGGTTCTGCTTTCTCCACATCCTCCCCAATGTTTGTCGTCTCTTGTCTTGTTAATTTTTGCCCTTCTAAAGGTGTGAGGTGGTATCTCATTGTGGTTTTGATTTGTATTTCCCTGATGGTTGGTGATGTGGAACATCTTTTCATGTGTCTGAGCCATTTGGATGTCTTCTTTGGAGAAGGATCTGTTCATGTCTTCTGACCATTCCTTGACTGGATTAATTGTTTTTTCAGGGTTGAGTTTGAGAAGTTCTCTATAGATCTGGGATTCCAGCCTTTTATCTGAAATGTCATTTCCAAATATCTTCTCCAATTCCGTGCAGTGCCTCTTAGTTCTGTTGACTCTTTCCTTTACTCTGCAGAAGCTTTTTATCTTGATGAAGTCCCAAGAGTTCATTTTTTATTTTGCTTCCCTTGCTTTTGTAGACGTGTCTTGAAAAAAGTTACTGTGGCCAATGTGGAAAGGTTACTGCCTATGTTCTCCTCTAGGATTTTGATGGATTCCTGTCTCATATTTAGATCTTTCATTCATTTTGCATTTGTTTTTGTGTATGGTGTAAGATAATGGTCCAGTTTCATTCATCTGCATGTGGCTGTCCAATTTTCCCAAAACATTTTGTTGAAAAAAAATGGTCTTTTTGTCATTGGATATACTTTCCTGCTTTGTCAAAGATTAGTTGACCACAAAGTTGAGGGTCCATTTCTGGGGTCTCTATTCCGTTCCATTGGTGTATGTGTCTGTTTTAGTGCAAATACCATGCTGTCTTGATGATCAAAGCTTTGTAATTAAGCTTGACTTCAGGCATTGTGATTCCCCGGGCTTTGGTTTCCTTTTCAACATTCTCTTGGTGATTTGAGGTATTTATGGTTCCATACAAAATTTAGGACTGTATGGTGACTAACATAACATAATAAAATTAAATTTAAAAAAATTAAGATTGTTTGTTCCAGCTCCGAGTAAAATGTCAATGGCATTTTGATAGAGATTGCATTGAAAGTGTAAATTGCTCTGGGCAGCATAGACATTTCAACAATGTTTATTCTTCCAATTCATGAGCATGGAATGTTTTTCAATCTCCTTGTGTCTTCCTCAATTTCTTTCATAAATGTTCTGTAGATTTTAGACTACAGATCCTTTACATATTTGGTTAGGTTTGTTCCTAGGTATTTTACGGATTTGAGTGCAACTGTAAATGGGATCTATTCCTTTATTTCTCTTTCTTCAGTCACATTGAAGTGTATAGGAATTCAACTGATTTCTGTGCATTGATTTTTTTTTTTTATCATGCCATGTTGCTGAATTGCTGTATAAGGTCTAGAAATTTGCGGGTGGCATCTTTTGGGTTTTCCACATGAAGTATCATGTCACCTGTGAAGAGAGAGAGTTAGACTTCTTCTTTGCCAATTTGAATGTCTTTTGTTTGTTTTTCTTGTCTGATTGTTCATGCTAGGACTTCTAGTTATGTTGAACAATAAATGGTGAGAGTGGGCATCCCCCTCTCCAGATTTTTACCTTAGAGAATGGTATTTGCTGTGGGCTTTCCATACATGGCTTTTATCATATTGAGGTATATTCCCTCTATCCCTACACTGTGGGGAGTTTTAATCAAGAAAGGATGCTGTATTTTGCCAAAGTCTCTCTGGTTTTGGGAACAAGGCAATGCTCGCTGCATAGAATGAGTTTGGAAGTTTTCCTTCAATATCTATGTTTTGAAACAGCTTCAATAGAATAGGTATGATTTCTTCTTTATATGTTGGTAGAATTACCCTGGGAAACCAACTGGACATGGACTTTTTTTTTTTTTTAGAAGGTTTTTTTTATTACTGCTTCAATTTCCTTACTGGCTAATGGTGCGTTCAGATTGTCTATTTCTTCTTGTTTCAGTCTTGTTATTCATAAGTTTCCAGGAATGCATCCAATTCTTCCAAGTTGCTTAATTGTTTTTGGCATATAGATGCTGGTAATAATATCTAATAATTGTTTCTATTTCCTTGGTGTTAGCCATGATCTTTCCCTTTTCATTCATGATTTTATTAATTTGGGTCCTTTCTCTTTTCTTTTGGATAAGTCTGGCCAGGTTTATCAATCTTATTAATTCTTTCAAAGAACCAGTTTCTAGTTTAATTGATCTGTTCTACTGTTTTTCTGGTTTCTATTTCATCGTCTTCTGCTCTAATCTTTAGTATTTCTCTTCTCCTGCTTGGTTTAGGTTTTATTTGCTGTTCTTTCTCCAGGGGCTTTAGGTGTAAAGCTAGCTTCTGCATTTGATATTTTTCTAATTTTTTGAGGGAAGCTTGAATGACTATTTCCCACTTAGAACCACCTTGGCAGTATCCCATAGGTTTTGAACCAATGTGTTTTCATTCTCATTAATTTCAATGAATGGTTTAAGTTCTTCTTTAATTTACCCATTGACCCAATCATTCTTTAGCAGGATGCTCTTTAACCTCCAAGTCTTTGAGTTCCTTTCAAATTTCTTCTTGTGTTTAAGTTCCAGTTTCAAAGCCTTGTGGTCTGAAAACATGCAGGGAAGAATCTCAAACTTTTGATATCGGTTGACACCTGATTTGTGACCAAGTATATGGTCTATTCTGGAGAATGTTCCATGTGCACTCAAGAAGAATGAGTATTCTGTTGTTTTAGGATGGAATGTTCTGTATAAATCTGTGAAGTCCATTTGGTCCAATGTGTCATTCAGAGCTCTTGTTTCTTTGTTCACCTCCTGCTTAGATGATCTGTCCTTTGTTGTGAGTGGAGTGTTGAGGTCTCCTACTATTAATGTATTATTAACAATATGTTTCTTTATTTTGGTTATTAATTGGTTTTATATAATTGACTGTTCCTCTTTGGGGGGCATAGATATTTACAATTGTTAGATCTTCTTGTTGGATACTTTAAGCATGATATAGTGTCCCTCTACATCTCTTACTACAGTCTTTGGTTTAAAATCTAATTTGTCTCTTATGAGGATTGCTACCCCAGCCTTCTTTTATGGTGCGTTAGCATAGTAAATAGTTCTCCATCCCCTCACTTTCAATCTGGCAGTGACTTTAGGTCAAAATGAGTCTCTTGTAGACAACATGTGGATGGGTCCTGTTGTTTGTTTGTTTGTTTGTTTTTTAATCCTATCTGAAACTCTGTGTGTTTTCATGAGAGCATTCAGCCCATTAACATTCAGAGTAACTATTGAAAATATGAATCTTGTGCTACTGTAATGCCTGTAAAATCCCTGTTTCTGCAGATTTTCTCTGTTTCTTTCTGGTCTATGTGACTCTTGGGGTCTGTCCTCACTTAAGAATCCTCCTTAATATTTCTTGCAAGGCTGATTTGGTGGTCACATATTCTTCCAGTTTCTGCCTGTCCTGGAAGCTCTTTATCTCTCCATGACAGCCTTGCTGAATAAAGTATTTTAGGCTGCATATTTCTTTCATTTAGTACCCTGAATAAGTCTTGCTAGCCCTTTCTGGCTTGCCAGGTTTCTGTGAACAGGTCTGATGTTATTCTGATGTTCTTCCCTCTATATGTAAGGAACCTCCTCTTCCTAGCTACTCTCAGGATAGTTCCTTTGCCTGTAAAATTTGCATGCTACACTATTATATGTCACAGTGTTGATCAATTTTTATTGATTTTGGAAGGGGTCCTCTCTGCCTCTTAGACTCGAATGCTTATTTCCTTCCTTGGATTAGGGAATTTCTCAGCTATAATAGTCTCAAATATAGCTTCTAGTCCTCTCTCTCTCTCTCCACCCCCTAAGGGATCCCAATAATTATGGCATTGGAACCTTTCATGGCATCATTACTCTCTCCAATCCTTCTTTCACATGCTGCTAGTAGCCTATCTTTGCTTTCCTAAACTTCCTTCCTTTCCATCAGCTTATCTTCTAGATCAATTATTCACTCTTCTGTCTCATTTATCCTGGATGTTAGAGTATCAAGTTTAGACTGCATCTCATTCATAGCATTTTTTAGTTTTTCCTGATTAAATGTCATTTCTGCTCTTAGAGATTCTATATTGTCACTAAAGGTTTCTGAAGCCTAGCTATTGACTTTATGATTGCTATCTTGAATTCTGTCTCTGACATCTCACTTATATCCGTCTGTTAGTTTTGTGGCAGAGTACATTGTCTCTGGTTCTTTTCTTTGTTGGGAGTTTCTTCTCCCAGTCATTTTGTAGAGGGATGGTTGAGTAAATGAGCAGCATCCAAAATATCAACCACAACCCAAGCAAGATGCACCCTAGCAAAGTCCGGAATGGTCATAAGTCACCACTGGAAAACAAGGCCAAAATGAAACACAAGGTTAAAATTAAAAATTTAAAATAAAAAAGAAAGAAAGAAAGAAAGAAAGAAAGAAAGAAAGAAAGAAAGAAAGGGGGAGGAGAAGGGGGACTATAATCTCTCAGTGTAGACAAAGCAGGGTGTTCCAGTGTTCTTGGGTATGTTTTGGTCTGTTTGTTAGAGGACACTACGTCTCAAATTACAAGGAAATTAAAAGTTTAATATACATATATACACATATATATATGTGTATATATGTATATATAAAGGTAAAATTGAATAGAGTGAAAAAAGTTCTAAAATGAAGCATATATCTATCAAAAATGTAAGTGTGAAAAATACAAGTTAAAAAGCGACTATGAAATATAAGTTCATATAATAAACACCTAGTTGAAATGAAGAAAAGGTTAAAAGAATAAAAAACAGAAAAAGCATAAGGAAAAGAAAAAAGGAGCATTTTATCTGAAAAATAAACAAGTCATGAGGCAACACCTGGAGCTCAATATACTATTTTCCCCTGGTGTTTGGTTTTTATAATCTTATGGGATCCATAGGGATGTTATCCACTTGTTTTTCTAACCTGTCTTCTGGGGGAGGGGCTTGCTGCACTGTTTCTCGGGTAACCCTGCCTGGGCGGAGTTGCCCCACCGACAGTCAGGGGGATGGGCTCAGTGGAAACCGGTCCTCTGTGTGGATTTTTTATCCTAAGTGCTTTCAGTACCTCTTTGGATGATCAGAGCAAAAATGGCCACTCCCAAACCTCTGGCCAAGAGCAGAAAAATCTCAGTCAGCTCTCTTTACTAAACCGTCCAGGACAAGCAGTCTCCACTTCTGTATGTACCCCAAAAACCACAGCATCCCACAGTGCACGCCCATAGCAACCCACTCTGAGGTAGTTCCAGGGACCTGGGAGTGCCACTGCCCTTTGTGATTCTAAAACCACAAATGGCCATGGGCTCATGTGCACACCTAAACCTCCTGTATCATGTCTGGGTGCCTTTCTAATGTCCTTTCTGGGCCGCTACTGCCCTGCTAGTTTTTGCACAGTTGGGTGCAGATTCCAGACTTTTCCAGGCTGCTCAAGAAAAGAGCGGTTATGGACAGGCCCGACTCATGCTTTATGGAGATCTGAGCTGAAAGTCCCTTCCTGGGCTTGCTGACCATAACCTGCTTCCTGAATCCATTGCTTGGGAACTCTCCCAATTCAGGCAACCCCTTACACTCTGTGGTTCCTCATATCCTGAGACCAGAATGCCCTACCTAGAATTCTTCCTTTTCATTTCCAGAAACCCTTTCAGAGAGGGATGTCTCCCACTAGAGCAGATTTCTAAGGGTTCCAGTTTTGTGCTCTAGTGTTATATCTCTTTCCATGAGCCAGCTTATGGAGGCTCCCTCCCTCTCCTGTTTATCTTCCAAAATCTCACCACAGATTCATGACTCCACACGTCCTACCTTGCAAAAAGCAGTTGCTTTTATGCTTGTAGAGATCCAGATATATATTCTTACATCTCAGGGTGATTTCGTGGGTGTTCAAAATGGTTTGATAGATATCCAACTATATTCAGGGGACCAGTTGAAACAGGGTCCCCTACTCTTCCACCAACTTTTCTCCCTCCATCTTCTGGTAATTTTTCTGTTCTTGTTTTTATTCCTGTCTTTTTTCTCTCTCTCTCTCTCTTTCTATTATTTTTTGACATAATGATGAGATGGAAAAACTCACCTCAAAAGAAAAAAACAGAAGGTAGTAATCACTGCTAGGAATGTAATCAATACAGATATAAATAAGATGTCTGAACTAGAATTTAAAACAATGATTATAAGTATACTAGCTGAACTTAAAAAAAGCATAGAAGACACTACAGAATCCCTTATTGAGGAATAAAATAACTAAAATCTATTAAGGCCAAAATTAAAAATACTATCACTGAGATGCAGTAACAAATGAAGGCTCTAACAGGGAGGATAAACAAGGCAGAAGAGAGTCAATGATATAGAAGACAAAATGTTGAAAAATAAGAAAGCTGAGAAGCATAGAGAAAGGCAACTCCTGGATCACAAAGGGAGACACTGGGAACTCAGTGATTCCATAAAGCAAAATAATATCTGGATAATAAGGGTCCCAGAAGATGACATCAGACGGAGGACCAGAGGGCTTATTTGAACAAATTATAGCTGAGAACTTCCCTAATGTGGGGAAGGAAACAGACATTCAAGTTCAGGAAGCACAGAGAACCCCCCTCAAAATCAATAGAAATAGGTCAACACGTCAACAAAATAGTGAAGAATGCAAACTTAAGAGATAAAGATAAAATCCTGAAAGAAGCTCAGGACAAGAGATCCTTAAACTACATGGGTAGAAACATAAGGCTGGCAGCTGACCTGTCCAAAGAGACCTGGTAGGCCAGGAAAGACTGGCAAAATATATTCAATGTGCTAAATGGGAAAAATAAGTAGCCAAGAACACTTTATCCAGTAAGACTTACATTCAGAATAGAAGGAGAGATAAAGAGTTTCCAGGACAAACAAAAACTAAAAGAATTTGTGAACTCTAAACCAACCTTGCAAGAAATATTAAAGGGGATCATTGAGGGGTGACAGAGCCCAAAAAGAATAAAGACCAGAAAGGAATGGAGGAATATTCAGAAACAATGAATTTACAGGTAATACAATGGAACTGAATTCATTTCTTTCAATAGTTACTCTGAATGTAAATGGACAAAATGCTCCAATCAAATGACACAAGGTATTGGATTGGATTTAAAAAAAAAAATCCAAAGACAGATTGCATAAAGTAAAAAGTACCTACAAGAGACTAATTTTAGAACCAAAGATACCTGCAAATTGAAAGTCAGAGGGTTGAGAACCATTTATCATACTAATGGACATCAAAAGAAAGATGGATTAGCAATCCTTATATCCGACAAACTAGATTTTAAACCATAGATGAAGAAGAAGACTCTATTATAATAGAAGGGACTATCCAACAAGAAGATCTAACAATTGTAAATAATTATGCCCCTATCTTGGAAGCAGCCAAATATATAAACCAATTAATAAACAAAATAAAGAAAATCATTGATAATAATACCATAATAGTAGGGGACTTTAACACCCCACTCACAGCAATGGACAAATCATCTAAGCAAAGGATCAAAAGAGAAAAAGGGCTTCGAATGACACCCTGGACCAGATGTACTTAACAGATATATTCAGAACATATCATCCTAAAGCAACAGCATACACATTATTTCCAAGTGCACACGGAACATTCTCCAGAATGGATTACATACTGGGTCTTAATCAGATCTCAACCAATGCAAAACGTTTGAGATTATACCATGCATACATTCAGACTAAAATGCTTTAGAATGTGAAGTCAACTACAAGAAAAAATTTGGAAGGACTACAAATACATGTAGGTTAAAGAGCATCCTACTAATGAGTGAATGGGTCAACAATGACATTAAAGAAGAACTAAACAAATATATGGAAGAAAATGAAAACGGAAATATGACATATCAGAACGTTTGGGATGAAGCAAAGGCTGTCCTAACAGGAAAGTGTATAACAATAAAGGCCTCCCTCCAAGAAAAGAAAAGTCCGTACAACTAAACAGTTGGAAAAAGAACAGCAAATAAAGACTAAATCCAGTGGGAGAAGAGAAAAAAGAAAAATTAGAGCAGAAATCAATGATATAGAAATTTTTAAAAAAACCACAGTAGAACAAATCAACAAAAATAGGGGCTGATTCATTGAAAGAATTAATAAGATCAATGAACATTTAGTTAGACTTATCAAAAAGAAAAGAGAGAGGACACAAATAAACAAAATTACGAATGAAAAAAGAGAGATCACAACCAACACTGAAGAAATACAATTTTTTAAAAAGATTTTATTTCTTTATTTGACAGAGAGAGAGATAGCGAGAGCAGGAACACAAGCAAGGGGAGTGGGAGAGGGAGAAGCAGGCTTCCTGCCAAGCAGGGAGCCCGATGTGGGACTTGATCCCAGGACCCTGGGATCATGACCTGAGCTGAAGGCAGAAGCTTAATGACTGAGCCACCCAGGCACCCGAAATACAAACAATTTTAAGAACATATTATGAGCAATTATTTGCCAACAAATTAAGCAACCTAGAAGAAATGGATGCATTCTTAGATTCAAATAAACCTACCTAAACTGAAACAGGAAGAGATAGAAAACCTGAACAGACTCATAACCAACAAAGAAATGGAATCAGTAATCACAAATCTCCTAACAAACAAGAGTCCAGAGCATGATGCCCTCCCAAAGAAATCTATCAAACATTTAAAGAAGAATCAATACCTAGTCTTATGAAAATGTTTAAAAAATAGAAATGGAAGGAAAACTTCCAAAATCATTTTATGAGGCTAGCATTACCTTTATCCTCAAAAAAGAAACAAACAAACAAACAAACAAAAAACAAAGAGCATTACAGACTAATATACCTGATGAACATGGTTGCAAAAATTCTCACTAAAATAATAGCTACTAGGATCCAACAGTACATTAAAAAGATAATTCACCATGGCCACGTGGGAATTATTCCTGAGCTGCAGGGGTGGTTCAAACTCCTCTAAACAATCAATATGATACACCACATTAATAACAGAAAAGACAAGAAACATGATTCTATCGATAGATGCAGAAAAACAATTTGAGAAAATACCACACCCATTCTTGATAAAAACTCTCCACCAGATAGGGATAAAGGGAATTTACTTCAATATCATAAAAGCCATGTATGAAAAAACCCAGAATGAATATCACCCTCATCAGGGAACAACTGATAACTTCTCCCCTAAGATCAGGAAAAGGACAGTGATATCCACTCTCACGACTGTTGTTCTGCATAATACTGGGAGTCCTAGCCTCAGCACTCAGACAACAAAAAGAAATAAAATGCATCCAAAACGTCAAAGAAGTAATCAAACTTTCACTCATTGCAGATGACTTGATATTCTATGTAGAAAACCCAAAAGACCCCAACAAAAAATTGCTAGAACTGATACAGGAATTCAGCAAAGTGGCAGGATACAAAATCCATGCACACAAGTCAATTGCATTTTTTTATATACTAACAATGAAGCAGAAGAAAGAGAAATCAAGGAATCAATCCCATTTACAATTGAACCTAAAACCATAACATACCTAGGAATAAACCTAACCAAAGAGGTAAAGGGTCTATACTCTGGAAACTATAGTACACTTCTGAAAGATATTGAGGAAGACACAAAGAAACAGAAAAACATTCCATGTTCATGAATGGGAATAACAAATATTGTTAAAATGTCTATGTTACCCAAAGCAATCCACACATTTAATGCAATCCCTATCAAAATACCATCAGCATTATTCACAAAGCTGGAAAAATAATCCTAGAATTTGTATGGTTCCAGAAAAGCCCCTGAATAGCCTATGTAATGTTTATTTTTTAATTTAATTTTATTTTATTATGTTATGTTACTCACCTTACATCATTCGTTTTTGATGTAGTGATCCATGATTCATTGTTTTCGTATAACACCCTGTGCTCCATGCAGTACGTGCTCTCCTTAATACCCATCACCAGATTAACCCTCCCCCCATCCCTTTCCCCTCTAAAACCCTCAGTTTGTTTCTCAGAGTTCATAGTCTCTCATGGTTCTTTCCCCACTCTGATTTCCCCCCTTCATTTTAACCATCCTTCTCCTAATGTGCTCCATGCTATTCCTTATGTTCCACAAATAAGTAAAACCATATAATAATTGACTTTCTCTGCTTGATTTATTTCACTTAGCATAATCTCCTCCAGTCCCATTCATGTTGATGCAAAAGTTGGGTATTCAACCTTTCTGATGGCTGAGTAATATTCCATCGTATATATGGACCACATCTTCTTTATCCATTCGTCTGTTGAAGGGCATCTTGGCTCTTTCCACAGTTTGGCTATTGCAGACATTGCTGCTATGAACATTGGGGTGCATATGGCCCTTCTTTTCACTACATCTGTGTCTTTGGGGTAAATATCCAGGAGTGCAATTGCTGAGTCCTAGGGTAGTTCTACTTTTGATTTTTTGAGGAACCTCCACACTGTTTTCCAAAGTGGCTGTACCAACTTGCATTCCCACCAACAGTGTAAGAGGGTTCCCCTTTCTCCACAACCTCTCCAACATTTTTTGTTTCTTTCCCTGTCCATTTTTGCCATTCTAACTGGTGTAAGGGGGTATCTCAAAGTGGTTTTGATTTGAATTTCCCTGATGGCTAATGATGATGAACATGTTTTCATGTGTCTGTGAGCCATTTGTATGTCTTCTTTGGAGAAGTGTCTGTTCATGTCTTCTGCTCATTTTTTGACCTGATTATTTGCTCTTTGGGTGTTGAGTTTGAGAAGTTCTTTATAGATCTTCGAAATCAGAGCTTTATCTGTAGTGTCATTTGCAAATATCTTCTCCCATTCTGTGGGTTGCCTGTTTGTTTTCTTGACTGTTTCCTTTGCTGTGCAGAAGCTTTTTATGTTGATGAGCTCCCAAAAGTTCATTTTTACTTTTGCTTCCCTAGCCTTTGGAGATGTATCTTGAAAGAAGTTGCTGTGGCCGATGTCAAAGGGGTTACTGCCTATGTTCTCCTCTAGGATTTTGATGGATTCCTGTCTCACATTGAGGTCTTTCATCCATTTTCAGTTTATCTTTGTGTATGGTGTTAGAGAATGGTCAAGGTTCATTTTTCTGTATATAGCTGTCCAATTTTTCTAACACCATTTATTGAAGAGACTGTCTTTTTTCCATTGCATGTTTTTTTCCTGCTTTGTCGAAGGTTTTTTGACCATAGAGTTGAGGGTCCATATCTGGGCTCTCTATTCTGTTCTATTGGTCTATATGTCTGTTTTTGTGCCAGTACCATGCTGTCTTGGTGATCATGGCTTTGCAATATAGCTTGAAATCAGGCAACGTGATGCCTCCAGCTTTGTTTTTCCTTTTTAACATTTCCTTGGCAATTCGGGGCCTTTTCTGATTCCATACAAATTTTAGGAAGAAAAGCAAAGCTGGAGTCATCACAATTCTAGACTCAAGTTGTATTTAAAAGCTCTAGTGATCAAGACAGTATGGTACTGGCACAAAAGCAGACACATAGATCAATGGAAAAGAATAGAGAAACCATAAATGGACCCACAATGTTATGGTCAATTAATCTTTGACAAAGCAGGAAGAAATATCCAAAGCAGAAAATACAATCTTTTCAAGAAATGGTAGTAGGAAACCTGGACAGCCACATGCAGAAGAATGAAACTGGACCACTTTCATACACCATACACAAAAATAAACTCAAAATGGATGAAAAAGCTAAATGTGAGAAAAGATACCATCCAAACCCTAGAGGAGTACACAGGCAGCAACCTCTTTGACATTGGCCAATTCAATTACTTACTATACACTTCTCTGGAAGCAAGGGTAAGAAAAGCAGAATTGAGCTCTTGGGATTTCATCATGGTAAAGACCTTCTGCACAATGAAGGAGACAATATCAAATCTAAAAGGCACCCCATAGAATGGGAGAAGATGTTTGTAAATGACATATATGATAAAGAGATGGTATCCACAGTCTATAAGAACTTGCCAAACTCAACACCCCAAAAAAAATAATCCAGTTAAGAACTGGATAGCAGACATGAATAGTCGTTTTTGTAAAGAAGAGATACAGATTGGTAACAGACACACCAAATGATGCTCAATATCACTCATCATCATGGGAATACAAATCAAAGCCACGAATAGATACCACCTCACACCTGTGAGAATGGCTAAGGAAGAACACAGGAAAAAACAGGTTTTGGCTAGGATGTGGAAAAAGGATATCCTCTTACACTTTTGGTGGGGATGGAACCTGGTGCAGCAACTCTAGACAACAGTATGGAGGTTCCTCAAAAAGTTAAAAATAAAACTACCTTATGTCCCTGAAATTGCAATTCTAGGTATTTATCCAAAAGATACAAAAATACAGATTTGAAGGGGTGCATGCACCCCAGTGTTTAGAGCAGAATTATCAAAAATATCCAAACCGTGGAAAGAGACCATATATCCATCAACAGATAAATGGATAATGAAGAGGTTGTGTGTGTGTGTGTGTGTGTATATTATTACTCAGCTATTAAAAAAAATGAACTCTTTAGATGCCTGAGTGGCTCAGTCAGTAAAGCACCTGCCTTTGGCTCAGGTCAGGGAACCTGCTCCTCCCTCTGCCTGACACTCCCCCCTGCTTGTATGCATGCTCTCTCTCTCTGAGAAGTAAATAATTAAAATCCTAACAAAATAAAATGAAACAGGAATGAACTCTTGCCATTTGCAACAACATTGATGGAGCTAAAGTGTATCGTGCTAAGTAAAATAGGCTGGTCAGGGAAAGACAAGTGACACATGATTTCACTCATATGTGGAATTTCATTCTCAATAGACGAACTTATGGGAATGAAAAAGAAGAGAGAGGGAAGCTAATCACAAAAGACTCTTAAGTATTGAATACACACTGATGTTGATGGAGGGAGGTGGCTGGTTGATGGGTTAGATAGGTGGTGAATATTAAGGAAGGTACTTGGTATGATGAGCACTGGGTATTTTATGTAATGATGAACTACTGAAATGTACTCTTAAAACCAATATTACACTATATCTAAATATAGGTTAATTAAAATTTGAAACAAACAAAAATAATTTAAAAAGGAGGTGATATTGTTGGGAAGGGTGCAAAATGGCAGCAGAGTAGGGGACCTTGTTTCATCTGGTCCCTCAAATTTAGATGGATATCTATCAAACCATTCTGAACACACACGATTTCAACCTGAGATATAAGATTCATCTGGATCTCTACAAGCAGAAAAATGACTAATTTTTGCAAGGTAGGATGCACAGAACCTTGAATCTTCTGGGGAAATATCAGAAGATAAACAGAGGCGGAAGGAGGCTTCATAATCTGGCCACTGGAAACTGATATACCAGAGCAAATAATTGGGACCTTTGGAAGTCTGTTCTAGTGAGAGACACCCCTTTCTGAAATGGACACAGGGGAAGAATAGGGCAGAATTCTAGGTGGATCATTGTGGTCTCAGCATTTCAAGAGACTCAGAAAGAATGGGGAAGCCTGAACCGATAGTGTGATCAAGCAGTGGAGCAGGGAAACTAGTTATAGTCAGTGAGCCCAGAAGGGACTCTCAGCTCTGGTCACCATAAACCATGAGCTGAGCTGGTAGGGAGACAGCTCTGTGCCTGACCACTGTGAAAAGGACTAGAAGGTGTGGGCTATTTAATATACTAGGGGAGGTACAAAACAGCTTGCACCCACCACAGGGCAACTGCTCAAAGGGCAGTGTGGCCCACAAAAGGACACTGAGGAAGCACCTGGTGTGACCTGGGAACTGCAGAAGAGGGTGCATGTGAGAGCCCATGGCCGCAGGCAGTTGTGGAGTCACAAAGCACAGAGATGTTCCTGGGTCCCTGTAACTTCCCCAGGAGAGTTGCTGCGGGCGGGAGCCACGGTATTCAACAGCTTTGCACTTAAAGAGGCCTCGCCCATGACTGGGCAACAGCTCTCAGGGCATTGTGACACCTGAAAGGACACTGTGGCGACACCAGCATGACCTGGGAGCTGTGGAAGAGGGTGCATGCATGAGCCCACAGCCACTAGCAATTGTAAAGTCACAAAGTGCAGAGACACTATGGGTCTCTGGAACTCCCCTGGGAGAGGTGCAGCAGGCACCAATAGCGCCAATCTCTGGAGTTTGGTACACACAGAAGTGGAAATGGTTTCACCTGGAGGAATTATTGAAGAGAAGGGACCACGAACTTGCAGCTCTAGGCCAGAGATTCCCACAGGGACATAATTGCTCTGACCCTCTAAGAGAAGGGGAAACCTGCCTGGGAACAAAAGCCACACAGTGGACCAGCTCACGTTAAGCTCATCCCCCTGACAAGAGGTGGGGGCAATTCCACCCAGGCAAAGATGCCCGAGAAGCTGAGCAGCAAGCCTTTCCCCCAGAAGACAGACTAGAAGAACAGGTGAATGATAAGCTTGTTTCCCACAGGACTGTAAAACTCCAGCACAAGGGGAAAATAATATAGTGAGCTCCAGGTGTTCCCTCACAACTCATTTATACTTCAGGTAAAATTTTACATTTTTTTTGTTTCTTTCCTTATTCTTTCTTTCCCCCCCCTTTTTTTACATTGTTCCCATTTCAAATAGATTCATATTTCCCAACCTATGATTCTAAGTTGCTTTTTAACTTTTATCTTTTTCACATCTACGTTTTATAGATTTATGCCCCATACTAGCCTATTTTCAGTCCATTCAATTTTATTTTGATATATACATAAGTTCTGATTTCTTTGCGATTTGGGGATATAATATCTTCTAACACAGAGACCAAAAATCAATCAGAAACGGGAAGGTCACCCTGCTTTCTTCACTCTGAGAGATTATATTCTCTCTCCGCATCCCATTTTTTTTAAGTGTTTTGGATAATCTTGGCTTTGGTTGCATACCTTTGGTAGCTTTTGACCACTGTGGATTTTTTCTAGGGTGCATTTTGCTTCGGTTATGGTTGATATTTTGGACTCTGTTCATTTGCTCAACCATCCCTCGCCAGAATGACAAGGGAGAGGAACTCTCAACAAAGAAAAGAACCAGAGACAATGTACTCTGCCACAGAACTAATGGATATGGATAGAAGCAAGATGTCAGAGACAGAATTCAGGATAGCAATCATGAAGTCAGTAGTAGGCTTGAAAAAAGTAATAGTGACAATATAGAATCTCTAAGGGTAGATGAGATCTAATAAGGCAAACTAAAAAAAAAATGCTATGAATGAGATACAGTCTAAACTGGATACTCTAAAAGCCAAGGCAAATGAGGCAGAAGAGCTAGAAGATAAGCTGATGGAAAGGAAAGAAACTGAGGAAGATAGGGATAGGCAGCTAGTAGCCCATGAAAATAGACTTGGAGAAATCAGTGAGACCATGAAAAGTCCCAAGATCAGAATTATTGGGATCACCGAGGGGGTGGAGAGAAAGAGAGGACTGGAAGGTATATTTGATCAAATCATATATGAGAACTTCCCTAATCCAAGGAAGGAAATAAGCACTGGAGTCCAAGAGGCAGAGAAGACCCCTCCCAAAATCAGTAAAAATAGATCAACACGCTGACATGTAACAGTGAAACTTGCAAATCATAGAGACAAGGCAGATATCCTAAGAGTAGTTAGGGGGAAGAGATTTCTTACGTATGGAGGGAGGAACATCAGATTAACATCAGACCTACCCACAGAGACCAGGTAAGACAGAAAGGGCTGGCAAGACATATTCAGTGTACTAAGTGAGAAGACATGCAGTGAAAAATACTGTATCCAGCAAGGCTGTCATTCAAACAGATGGAGAGATGGAGATCTTCCAGGAATGGCAGAAACTGGAAGAATATGTGAGCACCAAACCAGCCCTGAAAGAAATATTAAGAGGGATTCTATAAAAGAAGAAAGACCTCAAGAGTAATATAGACCAGAAGGTAGAAGAGACAATCTATAGAAACAAGGATTTACAGGCAATACAATGGAATTAATTTCTTATCTTTCAATAGTTACTCTCAATGTGAATGGGCTGAATGCGCCCATCAAAAGACACATGTTTTCAGATTGATTAAAAAGCAGGACCCATCCACATCATGTGTATAGGAGACACATTTGGAACCTAAAGATACTTCCAGATTGAAAGTGAGGGGATGGAGAACAATTTACCAAGCCAACGAAACTCAAAAGAATGCTGGGGTAGCAATCCTCATATCAGACAAATTATATTTTAAACCAAATACTGTAGTAAGAAATGTAGGGACACTGTATCATACTTAAAGGGTCTATTGAGCAAGAAAATCTAACAATTGTAAATATGTATGCCCCAAATTGGAAGCAGCCAATTACATAAACCAACTAATAACCAAAACCAAGAAACATATTGATAGTAATATCTTAATAGTAGGACACTTCAACACTCCACTCACAGCAATAGACAGATTATTTAAGCAGAAGATTGACAAAGAAACAAGAGTTTTGACTGACACTATGGACTAGATGGACCTTGTAGATATATACAGAAAATTGCATCCTAAAACAACAGAATACACATTCTTCTTGAGGGCACTTTGAACTTTCTCTGGAATAGATCACATAATTGGTCACAAATCAGGTCTCAACCCATACCCAAAGACAGATTATTCCCGAAATATTTTCAGAACACAATGCTTTGAAACTGGAACTCACCATAAGGGAAAATTTGGAAGGAACACAAATGCTTGGAGGTTAAAGAACGTCTTGCTAAAGGATGAATGGGTCAACCAGGAAATTAAAGAAGAACTTAAACAATTCATGCAAACAAATGAAAATGAAACACATCAGTTCAAAACCTATGAGATACTACAAAGGTGGTCCTTGGAGGGATATATATAGCCATCCAAGCCTCTCTCACAAAATTAGAAAACTCCCAAATGCCCACGATAACCTCACAAATAAAGGAAATGGAGAAAGAACAGCATATAGCAGCTATACCAAGCAAGAGAAGATAAATAATAAAGATTAGAGCAGAAATCAATGAAATAGAAACGAGAAGAGCAGTAGAACAGATCAATGAACGTAGAAGCTGGTTCTTTGAAAGAATTCATAAGATCAATGAACCTCTAGCCAGACTTATTCAAAAGAAAAGAGAAAGGACCCAGATTAATAAAATCATGAATGAAAGGTGAGAAATCTCAACTAAATCAAGGAAATTGAGACAACTATTAGAACTTAATATGAACAGATATATGCCAACAAACTAGGCAATCTGGAAGAAGTGGATACATTCCTGGATACTTATAAACTACTAAGACTGAAATACGAAGAAATAGAAAATCTGAACAGACCAATAACCAGCAAGGAAATTGAAACAGTAATCAAAAAACAAGATTCCAGGGCCAGGTGGCTTCGCTGGGGCATTCTACCAAACATTTATTTTATTTATTTATTCATTTATTTATTTTATTTATTTATTTATTTATTTATTTATTTATTTATTTAATTTTATTATGTCATGTTAGTCACCATACAATACATCATTAGTTTTTCATGTGGTGATCGACGATCCATTGTTTTCATATAAAACCCAGTGCTCCATGCAGTTCGTGCCCTCCTTAATACGTATCACCGGGCTAACCAATCCCCCTCCCCCCTCCCCTCTAAAACTCTGCTTGTTTTTATTCAGAGTCCATAGTCTCTCATGGTTCATCGCTCCCTCCAATCCCCCCCCATCATTTTTCCCTTCCTTCTCCTAATGTCCTCCATGCTATTCCTTATGTTCCACAAATAAGTGAAACCATATGATAATTGACTTTCTCTGCATCACTTATTTCACTTAACATAACCTCCTCCAGTCCCATCCATGTTGACGTAAAAGTTGGGTATTCATCCTTTCTGATGGCTGAGTAATATTCCATCGTATATATGGACCATATCTTCTTTATCCATTCATCTGTTGAAGGATGAATTTTTTCCACAGTTTGGCTCTTGCGGACATTGCTGCTATGAACATTGGGGTGCATATGGCCCTTCTTTTCACTACATCTGTGTCTTTGGGGTAAATACCCAGGAGTGCAATTGCTGAGTCCTAGGGTAGTTCTACTTTTGATTTTTTGAGGAAACTCCACACTCTTTTCCAAAGTGGCTGTACCAACTTGCATTCCCACCAACAGTGTAAGAGGGTTCCCCTTTCTCCACAAACTCTCCAACATTTTTTGTTTCTTTCCCTGTCCATTTTTGCCATTCTAACTGGTGTAAGGTGGTATCTCAATGTGGTTTTGATTTGAATTTCCCTGATGGCTAATGATGATGAACATTTTTCATGCATCTGTTAGCCATTTCTATGTCTTCTTCAGAGAAATGTTTTTTTCATATCTTGTGGCCAGTTTTTGAATTGATTATTTGTTTTTTGGGTGTTGAGTTTGAGAAGTTCTTTATAGATCTTGGATACCACCCCTTTATCTGTAGTATCATTTGCAAATATCTTTTACATTCTGTGGGTTGCCTGTTTGTTTTGTTGACTGTTTCCTTTGCTGTGCAGAAGTTTTATCTTGATGAAGTCCCAAAAGTTCATTTTTGCTTTTGTTTCACTTGCTTTTGGAGATGTATCTTGAAAGAAGTTGTTGTGGCCAATGTCAAAGAGGTTACTGCCTATGTTCTCCTCTAGGATTTTGATAGATTCCTGTCTCACATCGAGGTCTTTTATCCATTTTCAGTTTATCTTTGTGTATGGTGTTAGAGAATGGTCGAGTTTCATTCTTCTGCATGTGGCTGTCCAATTTTCCCAGCACCATTAATTGAAGGGACTATCTTTCTTCCATTGCATGTTTTTTCCTGCTTTGTCAAACATTATTTGACCATAGAGTTGAGGGTCCATATCTAGGTTCTATATTCCATTCCATTGGTCTATATGTCTGTTTTTGTGCCAGTACCATGCTGTCTTGGTGATCACTGCTTTGTAATATAGCTTGAAATCGGGCAAATGATGCACCCAGCTCTGTATTTCTTTTTCAACATTTCCTTGGTGATTCGGGGTCTTTTCTGATTCCATACAAATTTTAGGATTGTTTGTTCCAGCACTTTGAAAAATGTTATTGGAATTTTGATCAGGATGGCATTGAAGGTATAGATTGCTCTGGGCAGCATAGACATTTTAATGGTGTTTATTCTTCCGATCCATGAGCATGGAATATTTTTCCATCTTTTTGTGTCTTCTTCGATTTCTTTCATGAGTGTTCTGTAGTTCCTAGAGTATAGATGCTTTTCCACTTTGGTTAGGGTTATTCTGATGTATCTTATGGTTTTTGGTGCTATTGTAAAAGGAATCATTTCTCTAATTTCTCTTTCTACAGTTGTGTTGTTAGTATATAAGAAAGCAACTGATTTCTGTGCATTGATTTTGTATCCTACCACATTACTGAATTTCTGTAGGAGTTTTGGTAATTTGGGGGTGGAGTCTTTTGGGTTTTCCACATAAAGTATCATGTCGTCTGTGAAAAGAGAGAGCTTGACTTCTTCTTTGGCAATTTGAATACATTTTATTTCTTTTTGTTGTCTGATTGCTGTTGCTAGGACTTCTAGTATTATATTGAACAATAGCGATGAAAGTGGGCATCCTTGATGTATTCCTGATCTTAAGGGAAAGGCTCTCAGCTTTACCCCATTGACCATGATATTCAGTGTGGGTTTTTCATAGATGGATTTTAGGAACTTGTAGAATGTTCCCTCTATCCTTATACTCTGAAGAGTTTTAATCAGGAAGCGATGCTGTATTTTGTCAAATGCTTTTTCTGCATCAATTGAGAGGACCATATGTTTCTTCACCCTCCTCTTATTAATGCGTTCTATCACATTGATTGATTTTCGAATGTTGAACCACCCTTGCATCCCGGGGATAAATCCCACTTGGTCATGGTAGATGATCCTTTTAATGTATTGTTAGATCCTATTAGCTAGGATTTTGTTGAGGATTTTGGAATCCATATTCATCAGAGATATCAGTCTGAAATTCTCCTTTTTGATGGGGTCTTTGCCTGGTTTGGGAATTAAGGTAATGCTGGCCTCATAGAATGAGTTTGGAAATTTTCCTTCTGTTTCTATTATTTGAAACAGCTTCAGTGGAATAGGTATTATTTCTTCTTTGAATGTCCCGTAGGGTTCCCCAGGGAATCCATCAGGCCCTGGACTCTTGTTTTTGGGGAGGTCTTTGATCACTGCTTCAATCTCATTACTGGTTATTGGCCTATTCAGGTTGTCAATTTCTTCCTGATTCAGTCTTGGCAGCTTATTGGTTTCCAGGAAAGCATCCATTTCATTCAGATTGATCAGTTTTTTTGACATATAGTTGTTCATAATAATTTCTAACAATTGTTTCTATTTCCTTGGTGTTAGTCGTGATCTCTCCCCTTTCATTCATAATTTTATTAATTTGGGTCCTTTCTCTTTTCTTTTGGATAAATCTGGCCAGTGGTTTATCGATCTTATTAATTCTCTCAAAGAACCAACTTCTAGTTTCGTTGATCTGATCTACTGTGTTTCTGGTTTCTAATTCACTGATCTCTGCTCTAATCTAAATGATTTCTCTTCTAATGTGTGACTTAGGCATCGTTTGTTGTTTTTCTCTAGTTCTTTAATGTGTAGAGTTAGTTGGTGAATTTGGGATTTTTCTGTTGTTTTGAGTGAGGCTTGGATGGCTATATATTTCTCCCTTAGGACCTACTTTGCAGTGTCCCATAGGTTTTGGACCGATTTGTTTTCATTCTCATTTATTTCCGTGAATTGTTTAAGTTCTTCTTTGATTTCCTGGTTGACCCTAACATTCTTGAGCAGAGTGGTCTTTAGCTTCCAAGTGTTTGAATTTCTGCCAGAGTTTTTTCTTGTGATTGAGTTCCAGTTTTAAAGCGTTGTCGTCTGAGAATATGCAGGAAATAATCTCAATCTTTTGGTATCAGTTGAGACCTGATTTGTGACCCAGTATGTGGTATTTTGGAGAAAGTTCCATGTGCACTCGAGAAGAATGTGTATTCTGTTTTTTTATGGTTGAATGTTCTGTATGTATCTATGAGGTCCATTTGGCCCAGTGTATCATTCAAAGCGCTTGTTTTTTGTTGGTTTTCTGCTTAGATGATCTGTCCATTGCTGAGAGTGGAGCATTGAGGTCTCCTACAATTAACCTATTTTTATCAATATGACTCCTTATTTTCATTAACATTTGGCTTATGTAGATGGCTGCTCCCATGTTTGGGGCATAGATATTTACAATTCTTAGATCTCCTTGTTGGATAGACCTTTAAGAATGATATAGTGACCTTCTGTGACTCTAATTACAGACTTTAGTTTAAAATCTAATTTATCTGATATAAGAATTGCTACCCCGGCTTTCTTTTGAGGTCCACTGGCATGGAAGATGGATATCCATCCCTTCACTTTCAGTCTGGATGTAACTTTAGGTTCAAAATGAGTCTCTTGTAGGCAGCATATGGATGGGTCCTGTATTTTTATCCAATCTGCAACCCTCTGCCTTTTTATGGGAGCATTTAGGCCATTCACATTGAGAGTGATTATTGAAAGGTATGAATTAATTGTCATCATGTTGCCTTGTTTTTATAGATAGTCCCTGTAAATATCTGTTGTATATCACTCTTGAGGACTTTCTCCTTTTATTGAACCACCCTTAATATTTCTTGCAGGGCCGGCTTAGTGGTCACATATTCTTTCAGTTTCTGCTGGTCTTGGAAGCTCTGCATCTCTCCATCCATTCTAAATGACAGCTTTGCCGGATAAAGTATTCTTGACTGCTTGTTCTTCTCATTTAGTACCATGAATATGTCTGGCCAGGCCTTTCTTGCTTGCCAGGTCTCCGTGGATAAGTCTGACATCATTCTGATGTTCCTCCCTCTGTACGTAAGGAATCTCTTCCCCCTAACTGCCCTTAAGATGGTTTCCTTGGTTCTAAGATTTGCAAGTTTTACTATTACATGCCGGGGTGTTGGCCTGTTTTCTTTGATCTTGGGAGGGGTCCTCTCTGCCTGTAGGACGCGAATGTTTGTTTCATTCCCCAGATTAGGGAAGTTTTTAGCTACGATTTGCTCAAATACATCTTCTAGTCCTCTCTCTCTCCCCTCTCCCTGCTGGATTCTAATTATTCTGACATTGGAATGCTTCATGGTGTCACTTATTTCTCTGATTCTATTTTCATGGATTTTGAGTTGTTTTTCCCTGGCCTCCTCTTTTCCCTTTTTATCTATTATATTGTCTTCCAGGTCACTGATTCGTTCTTCTCCCTCACTTACCCTAGCTGTTAGATTATCTAGACTGGATTGGATCTCACTGATAGCATTTTTAATTTCTGCCAATTCAGCTTTCATTTCTGCCCTTAGAGACTCTATGTTGCCATTAATTGATTTCTCCATTGTAGCCATTTTCTTCACAATTGCTAGCCTGAATTCCATCTCCGACATCTTGGTTACATCTGCATCCATTTGTAAATCTGCTGCATAAGTCATAATCTCTGAGTCTTCTCCATTTTGGGGGTTTCTCCTCCTAGTCATTTTGTGGAGGGGTGGTTGAGGGAATGTGTAGAGTCCAAATTATCGAACAGAGCCCTAGCAAGATGCACCTGTTTTCTTGGGACCTTATGGTTGCTGGCCTCTTGTTTTCCCAGCCTGTCTTCTGCGGGAGGGGCCTGCCATGCTGTTACTCAGACAATCCTGTTTGGGCAGAGTTGCCCTGCCGCCCTGTGACAGGGGATGGGCTCAGTGGGAATCAGTTTTGGGGACTTTTGTTCTCTGGCAGCTTTCTCTGCTGGATTTCTGCGTCTCTTCTGTGAGTCAGAGCAGAAGAGACCGTTTCCAACCCTCTGCCTCAGAGCAGAGAGATCGCAGTCTGTTCTTCAGCTAGCTCTCCAGGACACTCTGTCTTCATCTATCCGTGCTGCTATAAACTGCAGCGTCCTGGGTTGTGTGCCCCTCTGCAGGTCCTCTAGTCCTGTCTGCAGGTTGGGGCACATCTCTGCCCTTTGTGCTTCTAAAATCGCCAGCCACTCCCAGTTCACATGTGCGACCCCACCTCTCCAGTTTCCGCCCCAGGGGCTGCCCTAAAGTCCTTTCCCTGCTGCTACTGCTCTGTGAGTCTGTGCCCCGTCGCCAGCGAGCAAGGCAGTCACTCACCGGTGGTGTAGGATCCCCATGGTCAGGCTCCCTCCTTCTGCCATATATCCTCCAATTTCTGCCCACAGAATCTCGGCTTCCAACTTCGTACCTTGAAACCAACCACCTGCAATATTCTGTTTGTAGAGATCCAGATCTTATTACATCTCAGGCTGATTTCGTGGGTGCTCAGAGTAGTCTGGATAGATATCCAACTCAATTCTAGGGACCAGTTGAAATAGGGTCCCCTACTCCTCTGCCATCTTTCCTTCTACTCTCTGCCAAACATTTAAAGAGGAAATCACCTATTCCACTAATGCTGTCTTAAAACAAAAATGGAAGGAAAACTTCCAAACTCGTTCTATAAGGCCAGCATTATCCTGATCCCAAAACCAGACAAAGACCACATCAAAGAGGAGAATTACAGACCAATACCCCTGATGAACCTGGATGCTAAAATATTCAACAAGGTCCTAGCCAATATGATCCAGCTGCACATTAAAAGGATTATTCACCATGACCAAGTGGGATGCAAGGTTGGTTCAACATTCACAAACCAATCAACATGATAGATCACATTAACAAAGGAAGAGACAAGAATCTTACAATCCTCTCAATTGATGCAGAAAAAGCATTTGTCAAAATACAGCATCCTTTCCTGATTAACACTCTTCAAATTTTGGGATAGAGGGAACATACCTCAGTATCATAAAACCCATCTATGGAAAACTCCCAGCAAATATCATTCTCAGTGGGGAAAAACTGAGAGGTTTCCTTCAAGTTCAGGAACATGACTGGGAAGCCCACTATCACCACATTTGTTCAAAATAATACTAGAAGTCTTTGCATCAGCAATCAGACAACAAAACTAAATAAATGCATTCAAATTGGCAAAGAAGAAGTCAAACTCCCTCTCTTCACAGATGACTGATACTTTATGGGGAACACGCAAAAGACTCCTCCCCCAAATTACTAGAACTCATACAGCAATTCAGCAACATGGCAGGATACAAAATCAATGCACAGAAGTCACTTGCATTTCTATACACTAACAATGTGACTGAAGAAAGAGAAATTAAGGAATTGGTTATATTTACAATAGCACCAAGAACCATAAGATACTTTGGAATAAACTTAATGAAAGCAGTAAAGGATCTGTAGTCTAAAATCTACAAAATATTTATGAACGAAATTGAAGAAGACACAAAGAGAGGCAAAGATATTTCATTCTCATGGATTGAAAGAATAAAAATTGTTAAAATGTCTGTGCTACCTAGGGCAATCTACACTTTCAGTGCCATCCCTTTCAAAATACCATTGGCATTTTTCACAGAGCTGGGAACCAGAAAAGACCCTGAAATACCAGGGAATTGTTGAAAAGGAAAAACAAATGGGAAAATCACAATGCTTGGACTCAAACTATATTATAAAGCTGTGATCATCAAGACAGCATGGTGGTGGCACAAAAACAGACAAATACACTGATGGAAAAGAGTAGAGACCACAGAAATGGACCCTCAACTCTATGGTCAACTATTCTTTGACAAATCAGGAAAAAATATCCAATGGAAAAAAACACAGTCTCTTCAACAAATGGTACTGGGAATATTGGACAGCCACATGCAGAAGAATGAAAATGGACCATTTTTTGCATCATACACAAAAAATAGACTCAAAATGGATGTAAGAGTTAAATGTGAGACAAGAATCCATCAAAATCCTAGAGGAGAACATAGTCAGTAACCTCTTCAACATCGGCCACAGCAACTTCTTTCATGACACGTCTCCAAAGGCAAGGGAAAAAAATAAAAAATGAACAATTGGGACTTCATCAGGATAAAAAGCTTTTGCTCAGCAAAGGAAACCATCAACAAAAGTAAGAAGCAACCCACGGAATGATAGAAGATATTTGCAAATGGCATTACAGATTAAGGGTTGGTGTCTACAATCTGTAAAGACGTTCTGAAACTTAACAATTAAAAAAACAAATAAACCAGTCAATAAATGGCCAGAGGAAATGAACAGACACTTCCCCAAAGAAGACATTCAAATTGCTAACAGACACATGAAAAAATATTCCACATAGGGGCACCTGTGTGGCTCAGTCATTAAGCGTCTGCCTTCGTCTCAGGTCATGATCCCAGGGTTCTGGGATCGAGCCCTGCATCGGGCTCCCTGCTCCACAGGAAGCCTGCTTCTCCCTCTCCCACTCCCCCTGCTTGTGTTCCCTCTCTCGCTGTGTGTCTCTCTGTCAAATAAATAAATAAAATTAAAAAAAATATTCCATATCACTAGCCATCAGGGAAATACAAATCAAAATTACAATGGGATACCAACTTACACCAGTTCAAATGGCAAAAATTAACAAGATAGGAAACAGCAAATGTTGGTGAGGATGCGGAGAAAGGGGAACCCTCTTTCATTGTTGGTGGAAATGCAAGCTGGTACAGTCATTGTGGAAAACAGTACGGAGGTTCCTCAGGATGTTAAAATTAGAGTTACCCTACTACCCAGCAATTGTACTTCTAGTTATTTACCCCAAAGATACAGATGTAGTGAAAAGAAAGGGCATATGCACCCCAATGTTCATAGCAGCAATGTCCACAAGAGTCAAACTGTGGACGGATCTAAGATGTTCTTCAACAGATGAATGGAAAAAAGATGTCATTCATATATACAATGGGATATTACTCAGCCATCAGAAAGGATGAATACCTACCATTTGCATCAACCTGGATGGAACTGGAGGGAATTATGCTAAGAGAAATAAGTCAAGCAGAGAAAGATAATTATCATATGGTTTCACTCATTGGTGGAACATAAGGAATGCATGGAGGATGACAGAGAAAGCGAGGGAAAACTGAATGGGAAGAAATCAGAGAGGAAGACAAACTTTGAGAGACTCTGGACTCCGGGAACAAAACAGGTTTACAGATGGGAGGGGGGTGGTGAGATGGGGTAACCAGGTGATGGGTATTAAGGCGGGCATGTGTGGTGATGAGCACTGTGTGTTGTATGCAACTAATGTATCATTGAACACTACCTCAAAAACTAATGATGTACTATATGTTGACTATGTGAACATATTACTACTACTACTACTACTACTACTACTACTAATAATAATAATAATAATAATAATGGAGGAATAGTTTTCCAGACAAACAAGAAGTAAATGAGTTACTCGTGACTAAATGAGTTCTGCAAGAAATACTGAAGTGGATGCTTTGAGTGGAAAGGAGAGATCAGAACTGTCAATGGAGAGGTAGGAAACACAAAAGCAGTAAAAGTGAATATTTCCATAAAAAATCAGTCATGGATCTCACAAAATAAAATCATATAAAATATAAAAACATATACTTAAGCATGTGGAGAAGAGGAGTTAAAGAAAGAGTTCAAAGATAAACAACCATCAACTTAATAAAGACTGATATAGGCAGAAGAGTTTATATACATACTCAATGGTGAGCACATATCCAAAAACATTAATAAATATTCAAAGACTAGAGAAAGAAATTCAAATATCTCACTAACAAAAATCAGCAAACCATGAAAGACAGAAAGACAAGAAAGAATCAGAGAAAATATACAGAAAAATACATAAAATGTGTAACAATACAAAAATACAAAACTTTCTATAATTCCTTTGAATTCAAATGTACTAAACACTCCAATCAAATGACATATGGCTGACAGAATGGATTACAAAAGCAAGAGCTGGGGATAGGAAGGTAGAGGTGGAGTCGGAGGACATAAGGCTCATATCATCCTACAAACACAAGATAATTATCAAATAGTTGTAAATATCCCAGAAATCGACCTGAAGTCTGACAGAACAAATCCCATAACAAAAGGGAGAGAGGAGGCCACATCAAAGAAGAGTAACACATTCAGAGTCGTGATATAGGGGAGAAAAAGATCACAGTGATTGTGGAGGGGAGGGAACCATGGTTGTGGAATAGGGTGAGAGTAGAACACATAGGGAGATGCACAAGGAGAATGTTTCTCCACAGCCTTTGGGATGGAAAATGAGAGGGACTGAATTTCCTCAAATTCTTCCAACCAGCAGGGCTTTAAAGCCTGGAGTTTTAAAGGTCAGCAGGTTTTGCTGGGATAGAGCCTAGAATGCACTGCCCTGCTTTTGGAGAGAAAGCAGGCAAACAACCCAGAGGCAGCCATCTGAAGAGTTCCAGGGCACACAGTGGGGAGATTATTCACTCTTCTCAGCATGTACTCAAGAGGCAGTATTCACAGAGAAATGTTTCTTGGTACATTGGTTTAGTAGTCATGAACACATTTAGTTAGTGTTAATCTGGGAGACTCTTATTCTTTCCTTCTACTTTGAATGATAGCCTCACTGAATAGATTATTCCTGGTTGCAGATTCTTCCCATTCAGCATGATGAATATATCATGCCACTCCCTTCTGGCTTGCCATGTTTCTGTTGAAAAATCTGCAGCCAGGCTATGGGTCTTCCCTTGTAAGTTGAGGACATCTTTTATCTTGATGCTTTAAAGATTTTTTTTCTCTATCACCATATTTTGCAAGTTTAATCATAATATGTCATGGCGTTTGCTTACTTTTGTTGATTTTGTTGGGAGTTCTCTGTGGCTCCTGGATGTGGATGGCTGTCTCCTTCCCTAGATTAGGGAAGTTTTCAGCTACTAATTCTACAAATGAACTTTATTCCCCCTTTTCTCTCTTTTCTTTTGGAACTTCTATAATATGAATATTATTATGTTTGATGGAATCACTGTGTTCCCTAAATCTATTCTCATGCTGAATAATTCTTTCTCTCTTTTGCTCAGTTTCGTTATTTGTCATTATTTTGTCTTCTGCATCACTAATTCATTTCTAGGAATTTATCCATTTCTTCTTGATTGTCCAACATTTTCACCATCCGTTTACATAATCTTATTTTATAATTGTTTGTATTTCTGTGGTGTTGTTTGTTATTTCACCTCTCCCATTTGTGATATTTTTTGTTTGGGTCCTTTCTCTTTTCCTTTTGATAAGGCTGGCTAGGGGTTTATCAATTTTATTGATTTTTTTTTCAAAGACCCAGCTCCTGGTTTCACTGATATATTCTAAAGCTTTTTTAGTTTCTATATCATTTTTCTGCTCTTATCTTTATTATTCCCTTCCTCCTGCTATCTTTAGTCTTTGTTTATCATTCTTTTCTTAACTGTTACATGTATAGTTCGGCTGTTAATTGAGATTTTCCTTGGTTGTTAATGTAGGCCTTTATTGCTATATAATTCCCTATTAGGAATGCTTTTGTGCATCCCTAAGATTTTGCACTATTGTACTATTTTCATTTTTGTATGCTTCCATGTATTTTATTTCTCCTTTGATTGTGTATTTGGTAGATTTATTGTTTAGTGGCATGTTGTTTAACCACTGTGAATTTGTGGTCTTTCCAAATATTTAATTGTGGTTGACTTCTAGCTTCATAGCTTTGTGATCAGAAAAGATGCACAGTATGATTTCAATATTTTGTATTTGTTGAGGCCTGACTTGTGACTTATTACCTGATTTAGTCTGGAGAAAGTCCCTTGTGCATTTGAGAAGAATGTGCACTCTGTTGGTTTAGGATGGAATTTTCTCAATATATCTGTTAAGAACATTTGGTCCAGGATCTCTTTCAAAACCATTGTTTCTGAGGAGAAAGATGGTGGAGGAGTAGGAGACCTAAATTTCGTCTGGTCCTAGGAATTCAGCTAGATAGGGATCAAACCATTCTGAACACCTACGAACTCAACAGGAGATCAAAGAAAATAATAGCAACAACTCTCTGAACAGAAAAGCGACCACTTTCTGGAAGGTAGGATGTGGGGAGAAGTGAATCCAAGGCAATGTTCAGAAAAATAGACAGTGGGGGAGGGGCCCGCCATCAGCCACTACTGGCAAGTGATAGAGCAGCAGAGCACAAAATAGGAAATTTTAAAAGTTGGCTCTGCTGAGAGACGTCACTCCAGTGGCTAAGCGGGGGGTGGAACACTCTCTGGGACAGTGTGGTCTCAGGACCCTTTGGGTCACAGAAAGACCGGGGGTGCCTGAGTGCGGCAGAGCTCCCAGGTATTTGAGCAGGGAAGCCGGCTGCAGAGAAGGAGCTGAGGAGTGGGCTTTCAGCTCGGGGTTGCCATAAACCATGTTCCGCGGCACTGTCAGGCCACTGCCCCTCCAGCAGGGACCCAACAAGTGGCAGATCCAGGGAGACTCCACTTCCTCCCCCCGGGAGGAGCAGCGTGGGAGCACACCACAGGAATCTGCTGGGTTTGAAGACTCCAAATGGGGTCGTGTTCCAGAGATAGAAACACTCGGTCACAGGCCGGGTGAGCACAGAGTGTGGCAGGAGACCAGGGAGATGTGAGTGATTGACTGCTTTTCTCTGGGGGCTCACTGAGGAGTGGGGCCCTGAGTTCTCGGATCCTCCGGGGTGGAGATTGGGAGGCCACCATTTTCACTCATCCTTCAAAGCTGTACGGAAAGCTTGCAGGGAACAAAAGCTCCCAAAGGCAAACCCGAGCCAATTATTTGGCCCAGACCCCAGCAAGGGCAGGGAAATCCCACCTCCCACAAAGACATTTGAGAACCACAGCAACAGGGCCCTCCCCCAGAAGATCAGCAAGAACTGCCAGCCGAGACCAAGTTTACTGATCAATGAGAATGGCAGAACGCCAGCACTAGGGGAATACAGCACATAGAATTCATGGCTTTTTCCCATGATTCTTTAGTCTTTCAAAGTTATTTTTTTTTAATTTTCTTTTTCTTTTTTTCTTTTTGAAATTTTCTTTTTCCCTTTTTCAACCAACATCCAATCAATCCTTTTTTAAAAAAATCTTTTTTATTTTTCATTTTTAGAGGCATATTCTATCTCTTCATAGTAGTTAACCTTATTTTTGGTATATATATATATATATATATATATATATATATATACCAAAATATATATATATATACCATATATATATATATATACCATATATATATATATATACCATATATATATATATATAATATATGTTGTTCTCTCTTTAAAATTTTGGGATGCAGTTTCTTCTAACAGACCCAAATATATCCTAAATCTCTAGTGTATGGCTTTGTTCTAGTCTCCTCCCTGATCACATTCTCTCCCTTTTTTTTTTAAATCCTCTTCTTTTTTCAACCAATTTCTTATCTTATCCATTCCTTTTATAAAATCCTTTATAATTTTCATCTTTACAGTCATATTCCATCCCTTCATCGTATTTACCCTTATTTTTGTACATATATAAGTTTTTCTTTCTTTAAAATTTTGGGAGACACTTTCTTCTAACAGACCAAAATATGCCCAAAATCTAGTGTGTGGCACTGATCTATGCACCAGCCTGATCATATTTGATCATATTCTGTTTTTTGTTTGTTTGTTTTTCTTTTGTTTTTCTTTTTTCTTTCTTTCCCTTTCTTTTCCCCTGGTTTCACGTCTCTTCTGATTTGTTTAGTGTATATTTTTCTGGGGTCGTTGTTACCCTGTTAGCATTTTGTTCTCTCATTCATCTATTTTCCTCTGAACAAAATGACAGGATGGAAAAAATCACCTCAAAAAAAAAAGGAGAAGTGGCAGTACCGACTGCCAGGGACCTAATCAATACGGACATTAGTAAGATGTCAGAACTAGAGTTCAGAATGACGATTTTAGAGATACTAGCTGGGTTTGAAAAAAGCATGGAAGATATTAGAGAAACACTTTCTGGAGAAATAAAAGAACTAAAATCTAACCAAGTTGAAATAAAAAAGGCTATTAATGAGGTGCAATAAAAAATGGAGTCTCTAACTGCTAGCATAAATGAGGCAGAAGAGAGAATTAGTTATATAGAAAACCAAATGATGAAAAATAAAGAAGCTGAGAAAAAGAGAGATAAACAACTACGGGATCACAGGGGCAAAATTTGAGAGATAAGTGATACCATAAGATGAAACAATATTAGAATAATTGGGATCCCAGAAGAAGAAGAGAGAGGGTCAGAAGGTACATTGGAGCAAATTATAGCAGAGAACTTCCCTAATTTGGGGAAGGAAACAGGCATCAAAATCCAGGAGGCACAGAGAACCCCCCTCAAAATCAATAAAAATAAGTCAACACCCCGACATCTAATAGTAAAACTTATGAGTCTCAGAGACAAAGAGAAAATCCTGAAAGCAGCTCAGGAGAAGAGATCTGTAACCTACAATGGTAGAAACATTAGACTGGCAGCAGACCTATCCACAGAGACCTGGCAGTCCAGAGAGGACTGGCCTGATATATTCAGAGCACTAAATGAGAAAAATATGCAGCCAAGAATATTATATCCAGCTAGGCTGTCATTGAAAATAGAAGGAGAGATAAGAAGCTTCAAGGACAAACAAAAACTAAAGGAATTTGCAAACACAAAACTAGCCCTACAAGAAATATTGAAAGGGGTCCTCTAAGCAAAGAGAGAGCCTAAAAGTAACATAGACCAGAAAGGAACACAGACAATATACAGTAACGGTCACCTTACAGGCAATACAATGGCACTAAATTCATATCTTTCAATAGTTACCCTGAATGAAAATAGGCTAAATGCCCCAATCAAAAGACACAGGATATCAGATTGGATAAAAAAACAAGACCCATCAATATGCTTTCAGCAAGGGACTCATTTTAGACTCAAAACACCCCCAGATTGAAAGTGAGGAGGTGGAAAATTATTTACCATGCTAATGGACACCAAAAGAAAGCTGGGGTGACGATCCTTATATCAGACAAATTATATTTTATTTATTATTATTTTTATTTTTTTAATTTTATTTTTTATATGTTAATCATCATACATTACATCATTAGTTTTTGATGTAGTATTTTATGATTCATTGTTTCCGTATAACACCCAGTGTTCCATACAATACATGCCCTCTTTAATACCCATCACCAGGCTCACCCATCCCCCCACCCGCTTCCCTCTAGAGCCCTCAGTTTGTTTCTGAGTCCATAGTCTCTCATGGTTTGTCTCACCCTCTGATTTCCCCCCCTTCATTTTTCCCTTCCTACTATCTTCTCTCTCTTTCTCTCTCTTTTTTTTTAAACACATAATGTGTTATTTGTTTCAGAGGTACAGGTCTGTGATTCATCTGTCTTACACAATTCGCAGCACTCACCATAGCACATACCCTCCCCAATGTCTATCTCCCAGCCACCCCATCTCTCCCACCCCCCACCACTCCAGCAGCCCTCAGTTTGTTTCCTGAGATTAAAAATTCCTCATATCAGTGAGATCATATGATACATGCCTTTCTCATTGACTTATTTCTCTTAGCATAATACCCTCTTGTTCCATCCTGTAGAGTTTTAAGCTGTCCAACTTTGGATGGTATTGCAAATCACACAGACCCCTTTGTCCAACAGGCCTGAGTCTTTTCCTCAGTCAGCTGGGCTTAGACAGGAAGACATAGTTATGAGCTGAGAGTGTGAAGATAATGTAGCAGGAATAGCGACCATGGACACTTGGGCTACTTCCCCATGCAAGTGACTCAGGCCCTCAGGGTTTCCTCAGGCCTGATTTTATATACACCACTTTCATTTGATGATGAACTGCTGCTGTGCACGCCTAACATTATGGCTTGGTAATGGATCAGACAACACCCAGTTGGTAAAGGGTAGCTCAGGTATTATGGCAACTTCACGGCCCATGGTCACATGTTCAGTCTCTAATGAGGCCCAAATGCTATCTCTCAAAAGGAGAATAGATATCCCCAGGGGATGGTGGGGCTTTGGTCCAAAATACTAAGGGTCTGTTCTGTGATCTACCTATGGAAGCTTGCCAAAAGCTTCAAACTGTAGACCCATCTACCTCTGACCATGCAAACGCCTTTGAAGGTGCTGGTTCATATGGCTCAAATGACACAGATGTTTGCATGGAAGTGTGGACCTGTTGAAGAACCTTCTCTTATTCTAGTACCACTCAATACTGGAAGGGATATCTTGACATGCTACAAACACTGGACCCCTAAAAATTTCACTGAGGAGGCATGCCTCTGAATTGTTTTGTTACTGGTAAAGTCCCTAAGTTATGAATTGGACTTCTTAGACGTAGTGAAAAGAATACAGTCTCAAGAAGTAGGTATGTCTAGGTAGGACTTCTGGCTATACCACTTGGTAGCTGTGTGACTTTAGAAAAGTCACCTAACTACCTAACCACTTTTTTTTTAAATTTATTATGTTATGTTAGACATCATACAATACATCATTAGTTTTTGATGTGGTGATTCACGATCCATTGTTTTTGTATAACACCCAGTACGTGTCGTCCTTAATGCCCATCACCAGGCTAACCAATCTCCCCTCACCCTCCCCGCAAAACCCTGTTTGTTTCACAAAGTCCATAGGCTCTCATGGTTCATCTCTGCCTCCGAATAGCGCCCCCCCCCTTTATTTTTCCCTTCCTTCTCATAATGTCCTCCATGCTATTCCTTATGTTCCAGAAATAAGTAAAACCATATGATAATTGACTTTCTCTGCTTGACTTATTTCACTTAGCATAATCTCCTCCAGTAAAATCCATGTTGATGTAAAAGTTGGGTATTCATCCTTTCTGATGGCTGAGTAATATTCCATTGTATATATGGACCACATCTTCTTTATCCATTTGTCTGTTGAAGGGCATCTCAGCTCTTTCCACAGTTTGGCTATTGTGGACATTGCTGCTATGAACATTGGGGTGCATATGGCCCTTCTTTTCACTACATCTGTGTCTTTGGGGTAAATACCTAGCAGTACAATTGCTGGGTCATAGGGTAGCTCTATTTTTAAATTTTTGAGGAACCTCCACACTGTTTTCCAAAGTGGCTGTACCAACTTGCATTCCTACCAACAGTATAAGAGGGTTCCCCTTTCTCCACAACCTCTCCAACATTTGTTGTTTCTTTCCGTGTTGATTTTTGACTTTCTAACTGGTGTAAGAGGGTATCTCAATGTGGTGTTGATTTGAATTTTGGTGATGGCTGATGATAATGAACATTTTTTCATGTGTCTGTTAGCCATTTGTATGTCTTCTTCAGAGAAGTGTCTTTTCATATCTTCTGCCCAATTTTTGACTTGATTATTGTTTTTTCAGTGTTCAGTTTGAGGAATTCTTTATACATCTTGGATACCAGCCCTTTATCTGTAGTGTCATTTGCAAATATCTTCTCCCATTCTGTGGGTTGCCTGTTGGTTTTGTTGACTGTTTCCTTGCTGTGCAGAAGCTTTTTATGTTGATGAGTTCCCAAAAGTTCATTTTTGCTTTTGTTTCACTAGCTTTTGGAGATGTATTTTGACAGAAGTTGCTGTGGCCAATGTCAAAGAGGTTACTGCCTATGTTCTCCTCGAGGAGTTTGATGGATTCCTGTCTCACATTGAGGTCTTTCATCCATTTTGAGTTTATTTTTGTGTATGGTGTAATAGAATGGTCGATTTTCATTCTTCTGCATGTGGCTGTCCAATTTTCCCAGCACCATTTATTGAAGAGACTGTCTTTTTTCCATTGCATATTTTTTTCCTGATTTGTCAAAGATTAGTTGACCATGGAGTTGAAGGTCTATTTCTGAAGTCTCTATTCTGTTCCATTGGTCTATGTGTCTGTTTTTGGGCAGAAGACATGAACAGACAATTCTCCAAAGAGGACATACAAATGGCAAACAGGCACATGAAAAAAAGCTCAACATCATTAGCCATTAGGGAACAACAAATCAAAACCAGAATGAGATACCACCTTACACCAGTTTGAATGGCAAAAATTAACAAGACAGGAAACAACAAATGTTGGTGAGGATGTGGAGAAAGGGGAACCCTCTTACCCTGTTGGTGGGAATGCAAGCTGGTAGAGCCACTCTGGAAAACAGTATGGAGGTTCCTGAAGACTTTAAAAATAGAGCTACCCTCTGACCTAGCAATTGCACTACAGGGTATTTACCCCAAAGATACATCTGCAGTGAAAAAAGGGGCACATGCACCCCAATGTTCATAGCAGCAATGTCCACAGTAGCCAAACTGTGGAAGGAGCCGAGATGCCCTTCAATAGATGAATGGATAAAGAAGATGTGGTACATATATACAATGGAATATTGTTCAGCCATCAGAAAGGATGAATACCCACCATTTGCACTGATGTGGATGGAACTGGAGAGGATTATGCTAAGTGATAGAAGTTAAGCAGAGAAAGACAATTATCATATGGTTTCACTCATATGTGGAACATACACGGAGGACCACAGGGGAGGGAGAGAGGGAAGTCTGAAGGGGGAGAAATCAGAGAGGAGATGAACCATGAGAGACTATGGACCCTGGGAAATGAACTGAGGGTCTCAGAGGGAAGAGGGTGGGGAGAGGGGGTAATAGGTGATGGGTATTAAGGAGGGCACGTGCTGTGATGTGCACTGGATTTTTACATAACTAATGAATCATTGAACACTACATCAAAAACTAATGATACAGTGGCTAACTGAACATAACAAATAAAATAAAATATAAAAAAATTTTCTCTATTTTTTAAGCTCTGGAATTATTATTTTTTGAATGTAGTTTCTGTCTTTTTTGTTAATGTTCTCATTTTGTTCATTCATCATTTTCCTGATTTTCTTTAGTTGACTACCTTCAGTCTCTTTTAGTTCATTCAAACTTTTAAGTCTGATGTTTTCAATACATTTCCAGTTAGTTCAGAGTTTTATGTTTCTTTGGTGTTGGCTTCTAGAGGCTATTTTATTCCTTTTATTGGAGCATATGTCTCTGTATCATTGAATTACTTGTTTTTGTTTGTTTGTTGTTTGTTTTTATTTTTTTAGAATTCAGTCATTTGAAAAATAGGCACTTCTCCCAGTCCTGCAATTTTCTTGCAGAAGAGACTTTCACCAGTCAGACTTTCTAGAGGTTCTGAGACCTAAAATCTTTTCTGAGTAGTGAATTCTCTGGTCTTGTGTGTGTGCTGTTATTTTAATATATGGCTGCTTTTAACTACCTAATCACATTCTTAAAAAAAACAAAAAAGAAATGTTTTTAATTTTCATCCATTTCTGATTTTCCAAATCTACATGGGCGATTTCTCTCTAACTACAACCTATGTAGTCGGAGCACACTCTATGATTTCAATAATTTTAAATTTATTGATAATTGTCTTGCACCTTAACATGTGTCCTGTCCTCCAGATTGTATCATGTGCACTGGTGAAGTATATGTCTATTTTAACCTTTTGTTCTTTTAGTTTTGGCTTCATGTATTTTGGAGCTCTGTGGTTAAGTGCTTATATGGTTTATAATTATTATATTTTTTGAGGGATTGCCCTTTTTATTATTATAGAATTACATTATTTTCTCTCCTTTACCAGTTTTACCTAAACCTATTTTCTATTTGCCTCTGTATAACCAATCCAGCTCTCTTTAGTTTGCTGTTAGCATGGAATAATTTCCATTCTTATACTTTCAACCAGTTTGTGTCTTTCAATGTAAAGTGAGTTTCTGTTGAGCCATATATTTTTAATTTCATTCCATCAATGTCTGTCTTTAATTTGGAGATTTTTTTAAAGATTTTATTTATTTGAGAGAGATAGCAAGAGAGAGCATGAGTGAGGGGCGGGGAGAGGGAGAAGCAGGCTCTCCACTGAGCAGGGAGCACAAGGTGGGGCTCCATCCCAGGACCTGGGCCCACAACGCGAGCCAAAGGCAGACGCTTAACCGACTGAGTCACCCAGGCACCCATTTAATATGGAGATTTTTAAACCCATTTATGTTTAATGTTATTACTGCTATGAAGTAATTTAATCCTGCCACTCTGCTTTTTGTTCTCTTTATGCTGTATATCCGTTTTGTTCTATGCCCCTCTATTACCATCATTTTGTAAGTAGACATTTTCCATTGTATCTTTTTAATTCTGTTGTCCCTTCCTTTACACTATATATATATTTAAGTTTTTCTTTAAATTCCAGTTAGTTAATACAGTGTAGTATTAGATTCATATAGTAATTCAGCACTTCAACTGCACTCCTTAATCCCCATCACCTGTTTAGAATATCTGTGCCCCCACCTCCATTCTGGTAACCATCAGTTTGTTCTCTATAGTTGAGTCTGTTTCTTGGTTTACCTCTCTCTCACTCTCCCTTTTTTCCCCTTTGCTTATTTGATTTGCTTCATAAATTCCACATACGAGTGAAATAATATGGTATTTGTCTTTCTCTGACTTATTTCACTTAACCTAATACTCTCTAGCTCAATCCATGTTGCTGCAAATGGCAAGATTTGATTCTTTTTTATGGCTAAGTAGTATTTCATTGTGTGTATAGACCATATCTTTATCCATTCATCAGTCAATGGACACTTGGGCTGTTTCCTTAACTTGGTTATTGTAAATAATGCTGCTATAATGATTAGAGTGTATGTATCCATTTGAATTAGTAGTTTTGTATTTTTTGGGTACCTAGTAGTGCAATTGCTGGAAGGTAGGGTAGATCTATTTTTAACTTTTTGAGGAATTCCATACTCTCTCCAGAGTTGCATTCCCATCAGCAGTGCAAGAGGCTAGTCCTTTCTCCACATCCTTGCTGACACCCGTTGTTTCTTCTCTTATTGATTTTAGCCAATCTGACATTGTGAAGTGATATCTCATTGTAATTTTGATTGGCATTTCTGTGATTATCTGTGTTGTTGAGCATCTTTTCATTGTTTGTTGGCTATCTGTATGTCTATTTGGAAAAATGTCTATTCATGTCTTCTGTCCATTTTTAAATTAGATTATTTGTTTTTGGGGAGTTGAATTTTATATGATCTTTATAGATTTTGAATTCTGACCCTTTATCAAATATGTCATTTTCAAATGTCTTCTCTTATTCTGTAAGTTGTGTTTTAGTTTTGATTGTTTCCTTTGCTGTGCAGAAGCTTTTTACTTTGATGAAGTCCCAACAGTTAATTTTTCCTTTTGTTTCCCTAGCCTCAAAAGACACACCTAGAAGGAACTTGCTATGGCCAATGTCAAAGAGATTACTACCTATGTTCTGCTCTAGGATTTTTATGATTTCAGGTGTCACATTTGAGCCTTTAATACATTTGAATTCATTTTTGTGTATGGTGTAAGAAAGTGGTTCCAGTTTCATTCTTTTGCATGTTGCTCTCCAGGTTTCCCAACACCGTTTGTTGAAGAGATTGTCTTTTTCCCATTGGATATACTTTCTTGCTTTGTCAAAAATTGACTATATAGTTGTGGGTTCATTTCTCAGTTTTTTATTTTGTTCTATTGCTATAGGCATCGATTTCTGTGCAAATACCATACTGTCTTGATTGCTACAGTATATATATATTACTTGAAGTCCATAATTAGGATGCCTCCAGCTTTGATTTTCTTTTTCAAGGTTGCTTTAGTTATTTGGGTCTTTTGTGGTTCCAGACAAGTTTTATGATTATTTTCTCTAGCTCTGTGAACAATGCTGGTTCATTATTGGTGTACAGAAATACAACAGATTTCTGTACATTGATTTTGTATCCTGCAACTTTATTGAATTTGCTTATCAGATCTGGCAATTTTTTTGGTGGTCTGTTGGGTTTTCTACATAGAATATCATGCTTGCAAAAAGTGAAAATTTGACTCCTTCCTTGCTGATTTGGATGACTTATTTACTTTTGTTGGCTGACTGCTGAAGATAAGACTTTCAGTACTATATTAAATAACAATGGTGAAAGTGGACATCCCTGTCTTCTTCCTGACCATAGAAGAAAAGCTCTCATTTTGTCCCCATTGAGGATGATATTAGCTGTGGGTTTTTCATATATAAACTTTATGACGTTGAGGTACTTTCCCTCTATGCCTACTTTGTTGAGGGTTTTTACCAAGAATGGATGCTGTACTTTTTCAAATGCTTTTCTCTGCATCTATTGAGAAGATCACCTTTCTTCTTTCTTTTATTAATGTGGTGCATCACACTGATTGATTAGTGAATATTGAACCCATCTTTCAACCCAGGAATAAATCTTACTTGATCGTCATGAGTGATTCTTTTAATGTACTGTTGGATCCTATCAGCTAGTATCTTGAGAAGTTTTGCATCCTTGTTCAGCAGAGATATTGGCCTGTAGTTCTCTTTTTTAGTGGGGTCTTTGTCTGGTTTAGGAATCAGGGTAATGATGGCCTCTTAGAATGAGTTTGGAAGTTTTCCTTCCATTTCTATGTTTTGAAATGGTTTGAGAAGAATAGGTATTAACTCTTCTTTATGTATGTACATATGTACGTACGTATGTATTTTGGTCATCCGGCTTTTATTTCTGGGCAATCTTGATACATCTCATTACATCTCACAATTTGCATGGGAAGGGAAAGAATAATAGAGAACGTGGACCTCTTTTCTCCCACCTTAGGGGCATGGAAAGTGGTAAGTATATCCAGCTGTGATGAACAGGGAGTGGCGAGGCAATAAGGCGCCTTATGCCTGAGGTCAGATTATGGCCAACAGCCCTTTTGGCCCGAGTTCACCTCGTCAACATGAGGTCTCTATGGAATGAGCATGATTGCCTACATGGCCAGAAAACCCATAGGTCCCACTCATATGGCAGATGAGAGGGGCTGTACTCTTCCCTCTCAAGGAACTCAGACTGAATTACGGCTGGACAGGCCCACAGAAAGTACCCTGAGAGAAAGTAAAGTTGTGACACCTGCCTGTCATGTTGTAGGAGACCTCACCAGCATCATAGTCCAAGAAATTCCTTACCCACTGGAGAAGAGTCCCCTGGGGGAGGGCAGTCATTGAGGTAAGAGGCCAGTATTCTTTCCCATGCCACAAGGACACTGCCCAGAATCCATCCTGGGGGGCCAAAATTACTCCACCTTTTCTGCACACTGAGTTCTGGAGGTGTGATTCAGGGTTCAGGGATCCCGATTCTTTCAGGTCTGCTCAATGTGTCCCTGATGTCCTGTAAGAGCTCCCTGGTAGGCTGCTGCTGCTTCGCTTCCAGCTGGGTGATCAGGCTACTCGGGTGGGAGACATTACAGGAGATCTGGTGTTGGCACCATTGATGCTGTTTTAGATAGCCAAATCTAGCTCCTCAAGGTGGGCCAGGAGGCGATACTCATGATGCTTCAAGGAGTGAGAGAGCTGCTCAAACTTCGAGATGATCTCCCTCTCCATCTGGTTCAGGCTCAAGAGTTCAGCTTGTGTCTGCTCCCCCTGTGCCCAGCGCCTCTTCTTTAAGTCTTCCAGTCTTTTCAGGTGGTCCAGCTGGTTTTGGATTTGCTTGCTCCTTTAAGCCCTCCACCACTTTCTTGAGCTGCAGCATGCTTGGCTGGTGGGCTTGCAGAAGCAGCTGCATACCACATAGATGGGCATCTGTTCCACCTCACAGTACACCTTCAGGGGCTTGTGGTGCTTCTCCCATACACCCATCTCAGCCCCAGGCCACAATGACCACTAGGTGGGCATCTGCTTCACCAGCTGTGTCACGCTGGCTGGGTGCCAGTTGGGTCTCAAGTGCCGCTGCAAGAAAGTCTCCTGGCACTGTGAGTTCCACATGTTGGTCTCTGTCTCACTCAGCAGTGGATGAGGAATGAGCAACAGAGTTTGTCTCCACAGTCGGGCATCACGGGGTGGCAAAGTACTGTGGGAACATGGGGTACGTGGTGTCCTGTTGCAAGCAGTAGGCCATGCTCCAGGAGGCCATGGCACGTGTGGGTGGGGGCACACTCACATGGGACCTGGCGCCCAGCTCTGCCTGGAGCCAACTCTGCAGCACACCCTCCCAAATGCCACTTCTTGGCAGCACAGGAAGGCCAGCAGTAGAGGGCTGTACCAATGCCCAGATGGCAAACACAAGCACTGGCCCCCACTCTTGCTGGCCATCCCTGTGCAGGGTGCCCCAGTAAGTGAGCATGATGTCCCACCTCCCAGCAGAGTCCTGTGGCAGCATGAGTGGGCCACCAACGTGGGCTGCCTGCTGCACTGGGGCAGCCATTGTTCGGATCCCCTTAACTTTTCTTGAAATGTTTGGTAGAATTCAGCTGTGGTCATCTGGCCCTAGACTTCTGTTTGTTGCTCAATGTTTGATTACTGTTTCAGTTATTTTTTTGTTGGTTATGGCTCATGTTTTCTTCTTGTTTCAGCTTTGGTAGTTTAGAAGTTTTGAGGAATTTATCCATTTCTTGAAATTGCCCAATTTGTTACCATATAATTTTTCATAATATTCTCTTATAATTGTTTGTATTTCTGTGGTGTTGGTTGTGATTTCTCTTCTCTCATTCATTATTTTATTTATTTGCTTTCTTTTTTTTTTCTTTTTGATAAGTCTGGCTAGGGGTTTATCAATTTTGTTAATATTTTTCAAAGACCCACCTCCTGGTTTCATTGATCTTTTCTTTTTATTTTAAATTTAAATTTAATTAGCGAACATAGAGTACACCATTAGTTTCAGATGTAGAGTTCAACAATTCATCAGTTGTGTATAACACACAAGTGCTCATCACATCACATGCCCTCCTTAATGCCCATCATGCAATGACCCTATCACCACGCCAACCTCCCCTCCAGCAACCCTATTTGTTTCCTATAGTTAAGAGTGTCTCATGTCTTTTCTCCCTCTCTGATGACTCCCCATTCAGTTTTCCCTCCCTTCCCCTATGATCCTCTGCCCTGCTTCTTATATTCCACAAATGAGTGAAACCATATGATAATGGCCTTCTCTGATCGACTTATTCCACTCAGCAGAACCCTCCAGTTCTATCCACATCGATGTAAATAGTAAGTATTCATCCTTTCTGATGGCTGTGTAATATTCCATCGTGTATGTATATACCACATCTTCTTTATGATTCATCGTTGAAGGAAATCTCAGCACCTCCACAGTTCATCTATTGTGGATATTTCTATTCAAAACATTGGAGTACAAGTGCCCCTTAGGCTCAATACATTTGTATCTTTGGTGTACATACCTAGTAGTAAAATTGCTGGGCCTTAGGGTAGCTCTATTTTTAAATTCTTGAGGAACCTCCATACTGTTTTCCAGAGTGGCTGTACCAGCTTGCATTCCCACTAAGAGTGTAAGAGGGTTCCCCTTTCTCCACACCCTCACCAACATATGTTGTTTCCTGTCTTGTTAAATTTAGTCATTCTAACTGGTGTAAGGTGATATCTCATTAGGGTTATGATTTGAATTTCCCTGATGACAAGTGATGTGGAGCATTTTCTCAAGTGTCTGTTGGCCATTTTTATGTGTTCTTTGGAGAAATGTCTGTTCATGTCTTCTGCCCATTTCTTGACTGGATTAATTGTTTTGGGGTGTTGAGTTTGAGAAGTTCTTTATAGATCTTGGAGTAAAGCCCTTTATCTGATATGTCATTTGAAAACATCTTCTCCCATTCTGTTGGTTGTCTTTTGGTTTTGTTGACTTTCCTTTGCTGTGCAGAAGTTTTTATCATGATGATGTCCCAATAGCTCATTTTTGACTTTGTTTCCCTTGCCTTGGCAGATGTGTATAGCAAGCAGTTGCTGTGGCCGAGGTTGAAGAGTTGTTGACTGTGTTCTCCTCTAGAATTTTGATGCATTCCTGTCTCATATTTAGATCTTTCATCGGTTTTGAATTTATGTTTCTGTACGGTGTAAGAAAACAGTCCAGTTTCATTCTTCTACATGTGGCTGTCCAATTTTCCCAGCACCATTTGTTGGTGAAGAGACAGTCTCTTTTCCATTGCATATTTTTTCCTGCTTTGTGGAAGATGAGTTGACCATAGAGTTGAGGGCCCATTTCTGTGGTCTTTATTCTGTTCCATTGATCTATGTGTCTGTTTTTATGCTGGTATCATACTGTCTTGACGATTACAGCTTCATAATATAGCTTGAAGTCCGGGATTGTGATGCCATCAGCTTTGGATATCTTTTTTTAACACTCCTCTGGCTATTCCGGTTCTTTTTGGGTTCCAGACAAATTTAGGGTTATTTGTTCAAAGACTGTGGAAATGTATATCGACAGGGATTGCATTAAATGTGTAGTTTGTTCTGGGTAGCATAGAAATTTTAATATTTATTCTTGCAATTCATGAGCATGGAATGCTTTTTCCATTTCTCTGTGTCTTCCTCAATTCTTTCATATGTGTTCTGTAGTTTTTAGAGTATAGATCCTTTACCTCTTTGGTTAGGATTATTCCAAGGTAACTTATGTTTATTAGTGCAATTGTTAATAAAATCAATTACTTAATTTCTCTTTCTTCAGTCTCATTGTTAGTGTATAGAAATGCAACTGATTACTGTGCATTGATTTTATATCCTGTCACTATGCTAAATTCCTGTATGAGTTCCAACAATTTTGTGTTGGTGTATTTTGGATTTTCCACATAATGTATCATGTCATCTGCAAAGAGTGAGAAATTGACTTCTTCTTTGCCAATTTGAATACCTTTTATTACTTTTTGTTGTCTGATTTCTGATGCCAGGACTTCTAGTACTATGTTGAATGACAGTGGTGAGAGTGGGCATTCTTGTCACATTCCTGACCTAGGGAAAAGCTCTCAGTTTTTCCCCATTGAGAGTGATATAAGCTGTGGACTTTTCATTGATGGCTTTTATGATATTGAGTTATGTTCTCTCTATCCCTACACTGTGGAGAATTTAAATCACAAAAAATGCTGTATTTTTTCAAAAACTATTTTGGCATCAATTGAAAGGATTGTATTTTTTTTATCCTTTCTTCTATTAATGTGATGTATGATGATTATTGATTTGTGAGTGTTGAACCACCCTTGCAGCCCAGGATTAAGTCCCCCTTGGTTTGGGTGAATAATCCTTCTAATGCAGTGTTGGATCCTCTTGGCTCATATCTTGGTGAGAATTTTGGCACCCATATTCATCGGACATATTCGTTTGTAATTCTCATTTTTGGTGGGGTAGTCTGGTTTTGGGATCAAGGTAATGTTGGCCTCATAGAACCGAGTTTGGTAGTTTTCTTTCCACTTCTATTTTTTGAATCAGCTTCAGAAGAATAGGTATTAGTTCTTCTTTGAATGTTTGTTAGAATTCCCCTGGGAAGCCATCTGGTCCTGGACTCTTGTTTGTTGGCACAGTTTTGATTATTGCTTCAATTTCATTGCTAGTTATGGGTCTCTTCAGGTTTTCAATTTCTTCCTGTTTCACTTTTGGTAGTTTTTATGTTTCTAGGAATGCATCCATTTCTTCTATAATGCCTAATATTTTGGCATATAGGTGATCATAACAAGTTCTTAAAATTGTATTTCTTGGTGTTGGTGAGGATGTGTCCACTTTCATTCATGATTTTATTATTTTAGATCCTTTCTTTTTTCTCACTCTTTTTAAATTTTATTTATTTATTTATTTATTTATTTATTTATTTATTTATTTATTTTTAAGATTTTATTTATTTATTTGACAGAGACAGCGAGAGCAGGAACACAAGCAGGGGGAGTGGGAGAGGGAGAAGCAGGCTTCCCGCTGAGCAGGGAGCCTGATGTGGGACTCGATCCCAGGACTCTGGGATCATGACCTGAGCCGAAGGCAGCCGCTTAACGACTGAGCTACCCAGGCGCCCTAAATTTTTTTTATTATGTTATGTTAGTCACCATACAGTACATCATTCTTATTTGATGTTTTGTTCAATGATTCATTGTTTGCATATAACACCCAGTGCTCATTACAACACATGCCCTCCTTAATACCCATCACCTGGTTACCCCATCTCCCCACACCCCTCCCCAGTGAAACCCTCAGATTGTTTCCTGGAGTCCATAGTCTCTCATGGTTGGTCTCCCCCTCTGATTTCCCGACCTTCCATTTCCCTTCCTTCTCCTAATGTCCTCCATGCTATTCCTTATGTTCCACATATGAATGAAACCATATGATAATTGTCTTCTCTGCTTTACTTATTTCACATAGCATAATACCCTCCATTTCCATTCATGTCAATGCAAATGGTGGGTATTCATCCTTTCTGCTGGCTGAGTAATAATCCAATGTATATATGGACGACATCGTCTTTATCCATTCATCTGTTTAGGGGAATCTCAGCTCCTTCCACAGTTTGAATATTATGGGCATAGCTGCTATGAACATTGGGGTGCATGTGACCCCTCTTTTCACTACATATGCAACTTTGGGGTAAATACCCAGTAGTGCCATTGCTGGGTCATACGGTAGCTCTATTTTTAACTTTTAGAGCAACCACCATACTGTTTTCTAAAGGGGCTGTAGCAGCTAGCAATCTCACCAGCAGTGTAAGAGGGTTCCCCTTTCTCCACACCTTCATCAATATTTGTTTTTTCATGTCCTGTTAAATTTTGCCATTGTAACTAGTGTAAGGTTGTATCTCAATATGGTTTTGATTTGAATTTCCCTGATGGCTAATAATGTTCAACATTTTTTCATGTGTCTGTTAGCCATTTGTAAGTCTTCTTTGGAGAAGTGTGTGTTCATGTCTTCTGCCTGATTTTTGGCTGGATTATCTGTTTTTTTTTGGGTTGAGTTTGATAAGTTCTTTATAGACCTTGGATACCAGCCTTTCATCTGTAATGACATTTGCAAATATCTTCTCCCATTATGTGGGTTGCCTCTTTGTTTTGTTGACTGTTTCCTTTGCTGCGGAATCCTTTCTCTAGTTTCTCTTTCTACAGTTGCATTGTTAGTGTACAAGAAAACAACTGATTTCTGTGCATTGATTTTGTATCCTGCCACGTTACTGAATTGCTGGATGAGTTCTAGTAATTTGGGGGTGAAGTCTTTTGAATTTTCCACATAAAGTATCATGTCATCTGCGAAGAGAGAGAGTTTGACTTCTTCTTTGCCAATTTGAATACCGCGTATTTCATTTTGTTGTCTGACATCCAATACTATGTTGAATAATAGTGGCAAGAGTGGGCATCCTTGACGTGTTCCAGATCATAAGGGAAAGGCTCTCAGCTTTTCCCCATTGAGGATGATATTCGTTGTGGGTTTTTTATAGATGAATTTTATGAACTTGAGGAATGTTCCCTCTATCCCTATACTCTGAAGAGTTTTAATCAGGAAAGGATGCTGTATTTTGTCAACTGCCTTTTCTGCATCAATTGAGAGGACCATATGGTTCTTCTCCCTCCTCTTATTAATGTGTTCTATCACATTGATTGATTTGCAAATGTTGAAACACCCTGGCATCCCGGGGATAAATCCCACTTGGTCGTGGTGATTGATTCTTTTTGTGTATTGTTGGATCCTACTACCTGGGATTTTGTTGAGGATTTTGGAATCCATAGTCATCAATTCTCCTTTTTGATGGGGTCTTTGCCTGGTTAGGGGATTAAGGAAATGCTGGCCTCATAGAATGAGCCTGGAAGCTTTCCTTCTGTTTCTATTTTTTGAAACAGCTTTGGGAGAGTAGGTATTATTTCTTCTTTGAATGTTTGGTAGAATTCCCCAGGGAATCCATCAGGCCCTGGACTCTTGTTTTTGGGGAGGTTTTTGATCACTGCTTCAATTTCGTAACTGGTTATTGGCTTATTCAGGTTGTGAATATATTCCTGTTTCAGTCTTGGCAGTTTATAGGTTTCCAGGAAGGCATCCATTTCATCCAGGTGGCTCAGTTTATTGGCATATAATTGTTGATAATAATTTCTAATAATTCTTCCTACTTTCTTAGTGTTAGTCGTGATCTCTCCCCTTTCAGTCATAATTTTATTAATTTGGGAACTTCCTCTGGACGTTTAGATAAGTCTGTCCAGTGGTTTATCGATCTTAATAATTCTTTCAAAGAACCAGCTTCTAGTTTCATTGATCTGATCTACTGGGTTTCTGGTTTCTAATTCATTGATCTCTGCTCTAAACTTTTTTTTTTTAAAGATTTTATTTATTTAATTGACAGGGAGAGAGAGAGAGAGAGAGAGACAGCATGAGAGGGAACACAAGCAGGGGGAGTGGGAGAGGAAGAAGCAGGCTTCCGGCTGAGCAGAGAGCCCGATGTGGGGCTCAATCCCAGGACCCTGGGATCATGACCTGAGCTGAAGGCAGTCGCTTAACCAACTGAGCCACCCAGGCGCCCCATCTCTGCTCTAATCTTAATTATTTCTCTTCTAATGCGTGGCTTAGGCATCGTTTGTTGCTTTTTCTCTAGTTCTTTAAGGTGTAAAGTTAGCTGGTGAATTCGGGATTTCTCTATTTTTTTGAGTGAGGCTTGGATGGCTATGTATTTCCCCCTTAGGTCCCCTATGCAGTATCCCATAGGTTTTGGACTGATGAGTTTTCTTTCTCATTGGCTTCCATGAATTGTTTAAGATCTTTGATTTCTTGGTTGACTCAAACGTTCTTGAGCAGAGTGGTCTTTAGCTTCCAAGTGTTTGAATTTCTGCCAAATTTTTTCTTGTGACTGAGTTCCAGTTTTAGAGCATTGTGGTCTGAGAATATGCAGGGAATAATCTCAATCTTTTGGTATCGGTTGAGACCTGATTTGTGACCAGTATGTGGTCTATTCTGGAGAAAGTTCCATGTGCACTCGAGAAGAATGTGTATTCTGTTCTTTTAGGGTGGACTGTTCTGTATATATCTATGAAGTCCAACTTGTCCAGTTGATCATTCAAAGCTCTTGTTTCTTTGTTGATTTTTCTGCTTAGATGATCTGTCTATTGCTGAGAGTGGAGTATTGAGGTCTCCTACAATTAAAGTATTGTTATCAATATAACTCTTTATTTTGGTTAACAGTTGGCTCATGTAGATGGCTACTCCCATGTTGGGGGCATAGATATTTACAATTGTTAGATCTTTTTGTTGGATAGACCCTTTAAGAATGATATAGTGTCCTTCTGTGTCTAACTACAGTCTTTAGTTTAAAATCTAATTTGTCTGATATAAGAATTGCTACCCAGCTTTCTTTTGTGGTCCGCTGGAATGGAAGATGAATATCCATCCCTTCACTTCCAGTCTGGATGTGTCTTTAGGTTCAAAGTGAGTCTCTTGTAGGCAGCATATGGATGGGTCCTGTCTTTTTATCCAATGTCCAACCCTGTGCCGTTTTATGGGAGCATTTAGGCTGTTCACGTTGAGAGTGATTTTTCAAAGATATGAATTAATTGTCATCATGTTGCCTGTGAAGACCTTGTTTTTATAGATTGTCCCTGTAAATTTCTGTTGTTTATCAGTCTTGGGGTCTTTCTCCTTTTATAGAACCCCCTTAATATTTCTTGCAGGGCCGGCTTAGTGGTCACATTGTCTTTCAGTTTCTGCTGGTCGTGGAAGCTCTACATCTCTCCAAGCATTCTAAATGACAGCCTTAGCAGATAAAGTATTCTTGGCTGCACGTTCTTCTCGTTTAGTACCCTGAATATGTCTTGCCAGGCCTTTCTGGCTTGCCAGGTCTCTGTGGATAGGTCTGACGTTATTCTGATATTCCTCCCTCTGTACGTAAGGGATCTCTTCCACCTAACTGCCCTTAAGATGGTTTCCTTGGTTCTAAGATTTGCGAGTTTTCCTATTACATGCCGGAGTGTTGACTTGTTTTCCTTGATCTTGGATGGGGGGCTCCTCTCTTCTTCTAGGACACAAATGTTTGTTTCATTCCCCAGATTGGGGAAGTTCTCAGGTACGATTTGCTCAAATATATCTTCTAGTCCTCTCTCCATCTCCCCCAACTCAGGGATCCCAATAATTCTGACATTGGAAAGTTTCATGGTGTCACTTATTTCTCTGATTCTATTTTCATGGATTTTGAGTTGTTTCTCCCTGCCCTTCTCCTTTCCCTTCTTTTCTATCACTTGGTCTTCTAGATCACCAATTCATTCTTCTTCCTTGCCTACCCTAGCTGTTAGAGTATCTAATTAGATTGGTTCTCATTGAAAACATTTTTAAGTTCTGCCAATTCAGCTTTCATTTCTGCCCTTAGAGACTCTATGTTGCCATTAATCGATTTCTCCATTCTAACTATCGTCTTCACAATTGCTAGCCTGAATTCCATCTCCGACATTTTGGTTATATCTGCATCCGTTTTCAAATCAGTGGCATAAGTCATATTCTCTGATTCTTTCCTATTTTGGGGGTTCCTCCTCCTATTCATTCTGTGGAGGGGTGGTTGAGGGAATATATAGAGTCCAAATTATTGACCAGAACCCAAGCAAGATGCACCTGTTTTCTAGGGACCTTAGGGTTGCTGGCCTATTGTTTTCCCAGCTTGTCTTCTGGGGTAGGGGCCTGCCGAGCTGTTATCAGGCAACCCTGTTTGGGCAGAGATGTCCTTCCCTGGTGGTGGGGGATCGGCTCAGTGGAAACTGGTTTTTTGGGGCTTTTGTTCTCTTTTGGCTTTCCTTGGTGACTTTCCACGTCTCTTCTGAGAGTCAGAGTAGAAGAGATTGTTTCCAACCCTCTGCCTCAGAGCAGAGAGATTGCAGTTTGTTCTTCAGTGAGCTCTCCTGGCAACACTAACTCCGTTTCTGTCTGTGGTGCTATAAACTGCAGCTTCCTGGGTTGTGTGCCCCTCAGCAGCTCTCCCAGTCCTCACCTCCAGGTCGGGGCTCATCTCTGCCTTTTGTGATTCTAAAACCACCAGTGCCCCCAGTTCAGAAGTGTGGCCCTGTTGCTCTGGGTTTCCATCTGGGGGAGCTGACTTAAAGTTCTTTCCCTGTCACTACTGGTAGGACTCTGTGCCCTGTCCCTAGCATGGGAGGCTGTCGCTCACTGGGGGTATAGGATCCCGGTGGCTCGACTCCCTCTCCCTTCTGTTTATCCTCTGATGTCTGCCCACGGAATCATAGTTCCCAGCTTCATACCTTGAAACCAACTGCCTGTGATATTCTGTTTGTAGAGATCCAGATCTATCTTCTTATATCTCAGGCTGATTTCGTGGGTGTTCAGAGTGGTCTGGTAGATATCCAGCTCAATTTCAGAGACTGGTTAGAATAGGGTCTGGTACTCCTCCACCATCTTTTCACATTGAGGCCTTTCATCCATTTTTAATTTATCTTTGTGTACGGTGTAAGAGAATGGTTGAGTTTCATTCTTCTGTACATAACCGTCCAATTTTCACAGCACCATTTATTGAAGAGACTGTCTTTTGGATATTTTCTCCTGATTCATCGAAGAGGAGTTGACCATGGCCTTGAGGGTCCATTTCTAGAGTCTCTGTTTTGTTCCACTGATCGATGTGTCTGATTTTGTGACAATACTATGATTTTTGGTGATCTAAGTTTTGTAATATACCATGAAATCAAGCAAAGTGATGCCCCCAGGTTTGTTTTTCTTTTTCAACTTTTCTACGGGGACTCGTGTTTTTTTCTGGTTCCATACAAATTTTAGGATTGGTTGTTCCAGCTTTTTGAAAAATGTCAATGGTATTTTAATAGGGATGGTGTTGAAAGTGTAGATTGCTCTGGGTAACATAAACATTTTAACAATGTTTATTCTTCCAAACCATGAGGATGGAGTGTTTTTCCATCTTTTTGTGTCTTCCTCAATTTCTTTCATAAGTGTTCTGTAGTTTCTAGAGTATAGAAACTTTACCTCTTTGGTTAGGTTTATTCTGAGGTATGTTATGGTTTTTGGTGCTATTGTAAATGGAATCGTTTCTCTAATTTCTCTTTCTACAATTGCGTTGTTAGTGTATAAGAAAGCAACTGATTTCTGTGCATTGATTTTGTATCCTGCCACATTACTTAATTGCTATATGAATTCTAGTAATTTGGGGGTGAAGTCTTTTGGGTTTTCCACATAAAATATCATGTCATCTGCAAAGAGAGAGAGTTTGACTCCTTCTTTGTCAATTTGAATAACTTTTATTTCTTTTTGTTGTCTGATATCTGATGCTAGGACTTCTTGTACTATATTAAACAATAGTGGCGAGATGGGCATCATTGTCATGTTCCTGATCTTAAGGGAAAGGCTCTCAGCTTTTCCCCATTGAGGTTGACATTCACTGTGGGTTTTTCATAGATGGATTTTATGAAATTGAGGAATGTTCCTTCTATCCCTATACTCTGAAGAGTTTTAATCAGGAAAGGATGCTGTATTTTGTCAAATGCTCTTTCTGTATCAATTGAGACATTCGTATGGTTGTTGTCTTTTCTTCTATTAATGTGTTCTATCACATTGATTGATTTGGGAATGTTGAACCACTATTGCATCCCAGGAATAAATCCCACCTAGTTGTGATGGGTAATCCTTTTAATATCCTGTTGGATCCTATTGGCTAGGATTTTGTTGTGTATTTTGGCATCCATGTTCATCACGGGTATTTGTCTGTAATTCTCCTTTTTGATGGGGTCTTTGCTGATAATAATTTCTAATAATTGTTTAAATTTCCTTGGTGTTAGTAGTGATCTCTCCCCTCTCATTCATAACTTTATTAATTTGGGTCCTTTCTCTTTTCTTTGAGGTAAGTCTGGCCAGAGGTTTATCAATCTTAAGTCTTGCCATGAACCAGCTTCTGGTTTCATTGATCTCCTCTACTGTGTTTCTGGCTTCTATTTCATTCATCTCTGCTCTAGTCTCTAATATTTCTCATCTCTTGCTTGGTTTATGTTTTATTTGTTGTTCTTTCTCCAGCTCCTTTAGGTGTAAGGTTTACTTGTGCATTTGGGATTTTTCTACTTTTTAAAGTGAGGCTTGGATGACTATGTATTTCCCGCTTAGGACTGCCTCTGCAGTATCCCGTAAATTTTGGACCAATGTGTTTTCATTCTCATTGGTTTCCATGAATTCTTTAAGTTCTTCTTTAAATTCCTGGTTGACCCAAAGTTTCTTTAGCAGGATGGTCTTTAACTTCCAAGTGTTTGAATTCCTCCCAAAATTTTCTTGTGATTGAGTTCCAGTTACAAAGCATTATGGTCTAAAAATATGCAGGGAATAATCTCAATCTTTTGGTAACAGTTGAGACCTGATTTGTGACCCAGTATGTGGTCTATTCTGCAGAAAGTTCCATGTGCATTCGAGAAGAATGTGTATTCTGTTGTTTTAGGGTGGGATGTTTTATATATATCTATAAAGTCCATCTGTTCTAATAGGTCATTCAAGGTCTTGTTTCTTTGTTGACCTTCTGCATAGATGATCTTTCCATTGCTGAGAGTGAAGTGTTGAAGTCTCCTACTATTAAAGTATTATTATCACTATGATTCTTTATTTTAGTTACAGTTTGCTTATGTAGTTGGCTGCTCCCATATTGGGGGCATAGGTATTTACAATCATTAGAATTTCTTGTTGGATAGACCCTTTAGTATGATATAGTGTCCCTCTGTATCTCTTACTGCAGTATGGGATTTAAATCTAATTTGTCTGATATGAGAATTGTTACCCCAGCTTTCTTTTGAGGTCCATTCGAATGAAAAATGGTTCTCCATCTCTTCACTTTCAGTCTGGAGGTATCTTTAGGTATCTCTTGAAGATCGTATGTGGAAGGGTCATGCGTTTTCATCCAACCTGCAACCCTGTGACTTGTCATGGGAGCTTTAGGCTGTTCACATTGAGAGTGACTATTGAAAGATATGATTTAAGTGCCATCATATTGCCTGTGAAGTCCCAGTTTCTATAGATTGTCTCTGTAAATTTCTGGTCTATAGTACTCGTTTTTTTTTTTTCTTTTTTTTCTTTTATGGAATCCTGCTTATTATTTCTTGCAGGGCTGGCTTGGTGGTCACATCTTCTTTCAGTTTCTGTCAATCCTGGAAGCTCTTTGTCGTCTCCATCCATTCTGAGTGACAGCCTTGCTGGATGAAGTATTCTTGGCTGCATATTCTTCTCATTAATCCCCCGAATATGTCTTGCCAGCCTTTTCTGGCTTGAAAGGTCTCTGTGCACAGGTTTGATGTTATTCTTCTTTTTTTAAAGATTTCATTTATTTATTTGACAGAGAGAGAGATAGCGAGAGCAGGAACACAAGCAGGGGGAATGGGAGAGGGAGAAGCAGGCTTCCTGCCGAGTAGGGAGCCCAATGTGGTACTCGATCCCAGGACCCTGGGATCATGACCTGAGCTGAAGGCAGACGCTTAAAGACTGAGCCACCCAGGCGCCTGGTTTGATGTTATTCTGATGTTCCTCTCTCCATACGTAAGAAATCTCTTCCCCCTAGGTGCTCTGGGATTGCTTCCTGGGTTCTATGGTTTGCACGTTTTGCTATTATATGCCAGGGCATTGGTCTGTTCTCATTGATCTTGGGAGGGGACCTCTCTGCCTCTTGGACATGAATGCTCATTTTCTTCCCCAGATTAGGGAAGTTCTCAGCTACGATTTGCTCAAATATACCTTCTAGTCCTCACTCTCTCTCCACCCCCTCAGGGATCCCAGTGATTCTGATATTGGAAAGTTTCATGACATCATTAATCTCTCTCAGTCTGATCTCACGGGCTTTTAGTTGTTTATCCCAGGCCTTCTCAGCTTCCTTCCTTTCTATCATCTTATCTTCTAGCTCACTAATTTATTCTTCTGCCTCATTTACCCTGCATGTCAGCATATCCATTTAAGACTGTTTCTCATTTAAAGCATTTTAAATTTTGGCCTGATTAGATCTCATTTCTGCTCTTAGAGATTCTTTATTGTTATTAATATTTTTCTCAAGCTTAGATATCGACTTCATAATTGCTACTCAGAAGTCTATTCTGACATCTTGCTTATATCCATATCCATTAGGTCTGTGGCAGAGGCCATAGTCTCTTGTTCTTTTCTTTGCTGAGGCTTCCTCCATTCAGTTATTCTGTTGAAGGGTGGTTGAGGGAATGTACAGAGTCCAAAGTATTAACTTTGACTGAAGCAAGATGAACCCATTTTATGGGTACCTTAGGATTGCTGTCCTCTTGTTCTTCCAGCCTGTTTTCTGGGGGAGGGGCCGGCTGCACTGTTACTCATGCAACCCTGCTTGGGCAGAGTTGTCCTGCCCCCTGTCTGGGGGGTGGGCTCAATGGAAACCGGTTCTTTGAATCTTTTGTTCTCTCCAGCTTTCTTCATTCTTCCATCTCTTCCGAGAGTCAGAGCAGAAATGATCACACCCAAACCTCTGACCCAGAGCAGAGAAATCGTAGTCTGCTCTTCACTGAGCCCTCCAGGACACACAGTCTCCATTTCTGTCTGTGCTGCCAGGGCGTGTCTCTGCCCTTTTTGTTTCTAAAACCGTGAGCCTCCCCGGGCTCACACGCAGCTCCTGGATCCTATCTGGGGGCTTTTCTAAAGCCCTTTCACCTCCACTACCGCTCTGCGAGTGTGTGCCCAGTCCCCTAGCGAGGTATGCTTTTGCACTCCAGTGTTATATCACCTTCCCAGTGCCAGCTTATGGTGGCTCCCTCCCCCTTCTCTTTATCTTCTGATATCTGCCCACTGAATCCCAGCTCTGCCCTTTATACCTCGAGACCACTGGAGATTTTCTACTTTTAGAGATCCAGATATATATTCTTACATCTCAGGCTGATTTTGTGGGTGTTCAGAATGGTTTGGTAGATATCCATCTAAATTCAGGGGACTGGTTGAAATAGGGTCCCCTACTCCTCTGCCATCTTGCCCAGATTGGTCTCCTTTCCCTTTTCTTTTGGATAAGTCTGGCCAGAGCTTTATCAACCTTATTAATTCTTTCAAGGAACCAATTTCTTGTTTCATTAATATGTTCCAGTGTTCCTTTGGTTTCTATTTCATTGATTTCTGCTCTAATCTTTATTATTTTTCCTCTCCTACTTGGTTTAGGCTTTATTTGCTCTTCTTTAGCCAGGTGTTTTAGGTATAAGGTTAGCTTGTGTATTTGAGACTTTTCTAAATTTTTGAGACAGTCTTTTACTTGTATGTACTTCCCTCCTAGGACTGCCTTTGCTGCATCCCAAAGGTTTTGAACAGTTGTATTTTTATTTTCATTTGTTTCCATGAATTTTTAAAAAATTCTCCCTTAATTTCCTGGTTGACCCATTCATTCTTTAGCAGGATCCTCTCTAACCTCCAAGTATTTGAGTTCCTTCCAAATGTCCTCTTGTGATTGACTTCAGGTTTCACATCATTGTGATCTGAAAATATGCGGGGAATAAGCCCAATCTTTGGTACCAGTTGTGACCCGACTTGTGACCCAGTATGTGATCTATTCGGGATAATGTTCCATGTGTACTCAAGAAGAATGTGTATTCTGCTGCTTTAGGATGGAGTGCTCTGAATATATCTGTGAAGTCCAGTTGGTCCTGTGTGTTATTCAATGCCCTTGTTTCGTTTTTTGATCTTCTGCTTACAGGATCTGTCCATTGTTGTGAGTGGGGTGTTAAAGTTCCTTACAATTATTGTGTCTTTATCAATGTGTTTCTTTAATTTTGTTATTGATTGGTTAATATAATTTGCTGCTCCTAAGTTAGGAGCATAAATATTTACAATTATTAGATCTTGTTATTGGATAGACACTGTAAGTATGATATAGTGTCCCTCTTCATCCCTTACTACAGTCTTTGGTTTAAAATCTAAATTTTCTCATATAAGGATTGCTATCCCAGCTTTCTTTTGATGTCCTTTAGCATGACAAACGTTTCCCCACCCCCTCAGTTTCAATCTGGAGGTGTCTCTGGGTCTTAAAAGAATCTCTTGTAGACAGCATATGGATGGGTCTTGCATTTTATCCAATCTGATTCCCTTTGTCTTTTGATTGGAGCATTTAATCCATTTACACTCTGAGTAACTATTGAAAATATGAATTCAGTGCCATTGCATTACCTGTGAAGTCACTGTTTCTGTAGATTATTTTTGTTTCTTTCTGGTCTATGTTACTTTTGGGCTCTCTCTTCATTCACAGGATCCCCTTTAATATTTCTCGTAGGGCTGGCTTAGTGATCAGAAATTCTTTTAGGTTCTGGGGCACCTGGGTGGCTCAGTCATTAAGCATCTGCCTTCAGCTCAGGTCATGATCCCAGGGTCCTGGGATCAAGCCCCGCATCAGGCTCCCTGCTCAGCGGGAAGCCTGCTTCTCCCTCTCCCACTCCCCCTGCTTGTGTTCCCTTTCTCGCTGTGTCTCTCTCTGTCAAATAAATAAAATCTTAAAAAAAAAATAAAAAAGAAATTCTTTTAGGTTCTGTTTGGCCTGGAAGCTCTTTATCTCTCCTTCCATTCTGAATGACAGCCTTGTTGGATAAAGTATTCTTGGCTGTGTGTTCTTCTCATTTAGTGCCCTTTATATATCATACCATTCCCTTCTGACCTGCCAGGTCACTGTGGATAGGTCTGCTGCCAACCTAATTTTGCTACCCTTGTATGTTAAGGACCTCTCGTCTTGAGCTGCCTTCAGCATTTTCTCTTTATTTCTGAAATTTGCAAGTTTCACTACTATATGTTGTGGTGTTGATCTCTTCTTATTGATTTTGAGGAGGGTTCTCTGTACCCCCTGGACATGAATGCCTGTTTCCTTCCCCAGATTAAAGGGAAGTTATCAGCTATGATTTGCTCAAATATACCTTCTGTCCCCCTCTCTCCTTCTACTTCCTCTGGGACCCCAATAATTCTAATACTGCTTTTGCTTTCTGGTAACAGTGATTTCTCGAAGTCTCCCCTCATGGTCCATTAGTTGTTTTTCTCACTTTTCCTCGGGTTCCTTCCTTTCCATCACCTTGTCTTCTATGTCACTGACTCTCTTCTGCCCCATATACCCTCGTTCTTAGAGCATCCATTATAGACTGCATCTCAGTTATCACATTTTTAATTTCAGCCTAATTAGATTTTAATTCTGTACTAAGAGATTCTCTAGTCGTAGGCTTTTTTCAATCCCAGCTAGTAATTTTATAATCGTTATTCTGAATTCTAGTTCTAAGATTTTACTCGTATCCATATTGATTAGATCTATGGCACAGAGTATTACCTCTGATTCTTTCTTTTGCTGTGAATTTTTCCTTCTGGTCATTTTGTCCAGAGATGAATAGATGGATGAGAAAACAAAAATCAAAAGTATCAAACACGAACCCAGCAGAAGACACACTAGACAAATCTGAAGAGGTCAGAAACCAAAAAGTAAAATTAAAAAAGGGAATAAAGAGAGAATATCATCTCACTGGTGGACAATGCAGGATGATCCACTAGGTCCAGAGTGTATTTTGGTTTATTTGTTATGAGACACTAAATCCCAAAATTGAAAAGAAATAAAAACATATATATGAAAAAATTGAATACAGTTAAAGGAAGCCAGAAATGAAGGATATATCTATAGAATGTAAATGTAAAAATGAAAATTGAAAAAAGACTTAAAAACAAAGAGTTGATAAAATGAGAAACTTTTTGAAAAGAAGAAAAATGAGAAAGAAAAAGAAGTTTTACACTGAAAGACTATAGTCTCATGAGGACAAAACCTCAAATTCTATATACCATTTTCCCCCTGCACTGAGGTTTTCCAGTTTTGAGTGATCCATAAACTTGATATTCAACTGATGCTCCTGTTTGTCTTCTGGGGCAGGGGCCTGTTGCACTGATTCTCTGCTGTGTTTGCCTGGGAGGAGTTGCACCACCCCTTGCCAGAAGATCAGGTTCAGTGTAAGCTGCTTCGGGTTGCTCTATACGGCTTTTGTTCCCTCAAGGCTTTTTGTGCCACTTTAGAGGATGAAAAAAAAAGGGGGGGGGAATAGTGGTGATCCTCTATTCATCCCGGAGCCAAATGATCTGATCACTGTCCCCACTCTTCAGTGCACCCTCAGGGAAAAGCAGCCAATCCCTTTTGTGTGGGCCAAATTCTGCAGATTCCTGGGGTGCACACCCACACAAATCCTCCTGGGGTTAAGGGGGCGTCTCACCACAGCCCTGTGGCTTGCTGTGCCCCTTCTTGGGGAGCAGTTGCCTGATTGTTTGCACACACGTGCCCCTTCTCCCAGCGGAAGGAGCAGGGTCTCAGAGCAGTTGTCGCTTGCTGGTTCCCTGTTTGGAGAGTGGTCACCCAGTCCTGCCATGGTTCAACGTCTATGGCAACACATAGCTGAGAGGCCACTCCAGGGCTCGCTTATTGTAGCTGGCTTCCCCCACTCCAATGCTTGGGAACTCTGCCACACTCAGGCACCCACATTCTTTCTGTGACCCTGGGGATCCTGAGACCACACTGTCCCACCTGGGATTCTGCCCCACTATGCCACCTGAGCATGTCTTAGGCAGGGATGTTCCTCACAGGAGCAGATTTCTAAAATTTCGATTTTGCACTCCACTGCTATATCACTTTCTGGTAGCTGGCTTATAGAGGCTCCCTCCCCCTGTGGTTATCTTCCAATATATCCCCTCAGATTCACGACTCCACACCTCCTACCTTGCAAAAAGTGGTTGCTTCTCTATTTGTAGAAACGCAGCAGTTCTTTTCTTATATCTCAGGTTGAATTCAAAGGTGTTCAGAATGACTTGATATATAACTAGTTGAATCCAAGGGACCAGATGAAATGTTGGTTCCCTATTCTTCTGCCATCTTCTGTCCCTCTCTTCATTGATCTGTCCTACTTGTGTGTGTGTGTGTGTTTTCTATGTCATTTAATTCTAGTCTAATCTTTATTATTTCCCTTCTGCTGGAATTAGGTTTCATTGTTCTTTTTCTAGCTCCTTTAGGTGTCAGGTTGGGTTGTTTATTTGAGATTTTTCTTGCTTCTTGAGGTAGGCGTTTATTGGTTCATAACTGCCTCTTAGGACTGCCTTTCCTGCTTCCCAAAGGTTTCAGACCATCATGTTTTCATTTTCACCTGTTTCCATGTATTTTTTAAAATTTCTTCTTTAATTTCTTATTGACCAATTCATGATTTAGGAGGATATTCTTTAGCCTCCGTATATTTGTGGTCTTTCCAATTTCTTTCTTTTTTTTTAATTGAATTCAAGTTCATTGTGCTGTGATGAGAAAATATGCATGGTATGATATCAATCTTTTTGTAGTTGTTGAGGGCTGATTTGTGACCTGGTATGTTATCTGTTCTGGAAAATTTCCCATGTGCACTTGAAAAGAATGTGTACTCTGTTGCTATATGATGGAATGTTCTGAATATATCTGTTAAGTCCATCTGGCCCAGTGTGTAATTCAAAGCCATTATTTCCTTATTGATTTTCTGCTTAGATGATCTGCCCATTGCTGTGAGTGAGATGTTAAAGTTCCCTACTCTTATTGTATTATTATCAATGACTTTATGTTTGTTGTTAATTGTTTTATACATTTGGGTGCTCCCAAGTTGTCAGCATAAATATTTACAACTGTTAGATCTTCCCCTTTATTATGATGTAGTGTCCTTCTTCATCTCTTCTTATGTCTTTGGCTTAAAATCTAGTTTGTCTGATATTCAGCATTGTTACTTGAGCTTTCTTTTGACATTCATTTGAATGGTAAATATTTCTCCATCCCTAATTTTCAATGTACATGTGATTTTAGATCTAAAATAATTCTCTTGTAGGCAGCATATAGATGGGTCTTTTTTTTTTTTTTTAATCCATTCTAACACCCTATGTCTTTTGATTGGAGTATTTAGTCCATTTACATTTAGTGTATCTATTGATAGATATGAATTTTGTGCCATTTTATTACTTTTTTGGTCATTGTTTATGGAGATATTCTATGTTCCTTTCTAGTCTGTTGGTTTTGGCCTTTCCTTCCCTTTTAAAGAGTCCCTTTTCATATATCTTGCAAGGCTGGTTTAGTGGTCACAAACTCCTTTAGTTTTTGTCTGGGGAACTCTTTATCTCTCCCATTCTGAGTGGTAGCCTTGCTGGATAAAGTATTCTTGGCTGCATATTTTTCCTATTCAGCACCTTAAGTATTTCATGTCACTTCTTTCTGGCCTGCCATGTTTCTGTGGAAAGATCTGTTGTTAATTTTATTTGTCTTCCCTTGTAAGTTAGGGACTTCTTTTGTCTTGCAGCTTTTAGGATTTTTCCTTTATCTCTATATTTTACAAATTTATCTATGATATGTCTTGCTGTTGGTCTGCTTTTGTTGATTTTGAGGGGAGTTTTCTGTGCCTCCTGTATTTGGAAGTCTGTTTCTTTCCCCAGATTAGGGAAGTTTTCAGGTATAATTTTCTCAAATAAACCTTCTGCCCACTTTTTCCTCTTATCCTGCCCCACTCTTATGACATGAATGTAATTATGCTGTATGGAGTCATTGAGTTCCCTGTATGTACATTTGTGATCTAATATTTTTTTCTTTCTGTTTCTTTTCAGCTTCATTATTATTTTCCATTATTATATGTTCTATATCACTTACTTGTTCCTCTGCTACTTCCATCCTTGTGGTCATTACATCCAGTCGTTTTGAATCTTGGTTATTGCATTTTCATTTCAGCTTGAGTAGTTTTTGGTCTTTTAGCTCTGCAGTAAGGGACTCCCTGTAGTCTTCTATGCTTTTCTCAGGTCAAGCTAGTATCCTTATGATTGTTGCTTTAAATTCTAGATGAGGCATATTACTTATAACTGTTTCTATTAGATCCCCGCTGCGACCTTTTCTTGTTCTTTCTTTTGGGAGGAATTCCTCTGTCTTGGGATTTTGTCTAGGTCTTCGCCTTCTTCTTTGTGTTAGACAAGCCCATTAGATCTTCTGCCCTTGAAAGTAATGTTCTTATGAAGAAGAGGTCATGTAGTGACCAGGGTCTGGAGCTTTAGGGATTATCTCTGGGTGTGCTGCATGTGCTCGGCTGTTATTTTGTTTTGTTTTTTGTTTGTTCTTGTTTTGTTTTGTTTTTCTGCTCTATCCTTTGGGTCAGTTGTCTGCAGAGGCTCTCCTTTCCTGCTCTGGGCATTGTTTGGTCCCTGGCCTGAACATGGTGAGCTTTAAGTAAGTGTGTGCTGGTATGCTTGTGAAAAGAGACCTGACAGCACCTCCAGCAGAACTGAGGCCCTGCATGTCTCTGTTTGAGCAATATGTATTGGGCAGGTGTTTATACTGGTTTTCTGGGGGAAGGGCCTGCTGCACTGGGACTGAGGCAAGCTTGACTGAGAAGGGCAGTCCCACCAGAGTGAGGGGTGGTGGTGGTGATGCCTGGTGCATGCATGCTAGGCAGCCAGTGTCAGCACTTCACTGTTTCCCACAGGTGTCTCTGTGTTTGTGCTGATTGGTGGGTAACAGAAATGATTCCAGCCATCTTCTTTGTTCCCATAGATGTGTCTCTGTGAACGCTGCCTCTCAGGCATAATCTCTGAATAGTGTGAATTATCCCCTCCTGTGTGACCCAAGTGTTCTTCAGATCACTGCTCCCATGCTTTCTGCCCCGTTTGTTAGCCTGCCTTCTCTCCAGGTGCAGTGCCATGCTCTCTGGGCTCTATCCCAGCCGAGCACACTGACCTTTAAATCTCCAGACCTAAAGCCCTGCTGGTTGCATGAACTTATAAAATTCAGTCCCTCTCATTTTCCAAGCCAGTGGCTTTGGAGAAACCTTCTCCTTGTGCCTTCCCCTGTGTGTTCCTCATTCTCTCTTGCCCTTCTTTATGACCATGGCTCCCTCCCCTCCACAGTATCTGAAATCTATTTCTCTCCTAAACCATGTCTCCACATTTCCTACCTTAGTCAGTGTGGCTTTTGGTCTCCCTTTACTGTGGAGTGTGTTCTATCAATCTTCACGTTGATTTCTGGGTGAAGATTTGATAGTTATCTATTTGTGTTCATGGGTCCAGGAGAGCCTAGGGCCCTCCTACGCCAACATCTTCCTCTCCTTTACTTTTGCTCTATATTTTTGAATTGTTTCGTTGTTGTTCTCTTTGGAAATAAAACTAATATCTTAGTTTATAACCCTGTAGATTAATACCAACTTAATTTCTGTAGATATGGAAGCTTTGCTCCTATATTGCTTCATCACCCTGTTTATGTTGTTATGGTCACAAATTACATCTTTATACAATCTGTACCCACTAATGTAGATTTTAATTTATTGTTTCATTCATTTGTGTTTTTAATCTGATTGGAATAAAGTGGAGTTATGAGTGATAATTTTATTAATACCAATCTTCATATACCAACTTTTATATTTACCTATGTAAATATATGTCTTCTCTGGTGTTCTTTATTTCTTTGTGTAGATTTGAGTCACTCTTTAGTGACCTTTCAATTTATCCTGAAGGATTGCTTTTAGCACATCTTATAAGGAAGTTTTACTAGTGACAAACATATTTTGCTTAGTTTAGATTTTCTTAATTCTTCATTTATCTTCATAACAAAAGTAAATATACTTAGTGGGAAGAATAGAAAAAAGTTAATATTCTTCCTGGACGTGGAAGTACAAATATTCTTTTGTATATACATGGTCTACCTAGGCTTACACCATTACAAGTCTAAATAAAGAATTTGTGGGCCTCATGATGTCACTAAAATGGTGAGAAGGTAACAAGTTTTGATGAACAAGACACCACTGAGAAAAATCCCAGAACGTAGGGGTGAGGCTGAAGTAAACCCCTGTACCACAAAGATGGAGATGGATCACATTAGAAGGGTAATAGGAGCAGCTACACAATGGCCACTTGGGCCCCTCCTCCAGGCCAGTATAGCATCACACTGAAAGGTCGCTCTGAGTCTAAAATTCCTCTAGTGAGAAAAGAGAGCCCAGGACAGATTTCTGTCTCTCCCAGCATCGTGAGCTACTTCCTGGGAGTCCTACTCTGGTTTTGCCTACTGGGGAATGTGGGGGAATCTGCAGAGCTTGATCACTGGGAATTAGATTATGATGGAGAAGTGGGGAAGGGCCTGAAACATCATCAGTTGAATCTTGGCAGACCAAGGTCATAGCTGCAGCATCCAAGCAGTAGTCTCAACCAATGGCTCTTCTTATCTACAGAGCCAAGGCAGCAGTGCAGTCTGATTAGGGAATTTGTCAGAACACAGGTCTGCATCATATGGAACCTCAAACAAAGATCCTTGCAGGCCCTAGACTCTGATCAGGACCCCTCCGCAGGCAGGGGTGATAATTCATAGCCCTATCCATGGCTGAGTGTTGTTCCTATTCCCATATGACCAGAAAGCCTGAATGAAACACCTGGAAGCCTGCTTGGATCTGGGCCTCCTGCTCTGCCTGGGCAGAGGAGATAATATAACTCTATCCACTCCTGAATGTAGCTCCTGGCTCCCCACAAACAGAAAGCCTTTCCAGAACATGTGAGAAGCTGTATAGTCCTGTAATATTTGAGTAAAGAATCCGGCAGACAGAGCTGATTGTTTGCATAACAAATCCAGTGGACCCATTTGGCCAGAGAATTTAGGGAGCAGGTTATCATGGGTCAAGACCAGAAACAAAGAGCTTTGTCGTCTTTAGAGCTGGCTCTCCTGCTCCACCTGGGCAGAAGAGCTAATTCATAGCCCCACCCTCTGCTAAGTGTGGCTCCTCAAAAAAAAAAAAAAAAAAGCAGCCCGATCTGAGCACCTGGAAAGCTACATAGCTTTCAATAATCCAAAATGTCCCAACAAAGAAAAACCCAGGACCAGATGGATTTACTGGTGACTTTAGGGTTGAAAGATATTATTCTTTCTACATGACCTCATATATATGGTATACATTTTAAATTTTGTTTTTATTAATTTCCCTTTGATCATATTAAAGAGCTGCAGTGCAAATCTGGAAAGTAAATTATTCCTGAGATACAAAAATACCTTGTTTAATTATACTTCACTTCATTATGTTTTGCAGATATTTTACTTTTTACAAATTGAAGGTTTGTGCCAACCCTGCATTAAGCAAGTATATTGGCACCATTTTCCCAACAACATTTACTCACTTTGTGTCACCGTGTCACGTTTTGGTAATGTTCACAATATTTCAAACTTTGTCATTATTATTACATAATAATAACTATAAATATTACTGTATTTGTTATGGCGATCAGTGTTCCTTGATGTTTATATTATAATTGTTTTGAGCCATGATGGACCACACCCATATAAGATGGTAAATTTATTTATTTATTTTTAAAGATTTTATTTATTTATTTGACAGAGAGAGACTCAGGGAGAGAGGGAACACAAGCAAGGGGAGTGGGAGAGGGAGAAGCAGGCTTCCCGCCAAGCAGGGAACCTGATGTGGGGCTTTATCCCAGGACCCTGGGATCATGACCTGAGCCGAGGGCAGATGCTTAACAACTGAGTCATGCAGGTGCCCCAAGATGGTAAATTTAATAAAAAGTGTGTGTGTTCTAACTGCTCCACTGACCACGTTCCCAATTTTTTCTTCCTATCATTGGGTTTCCTTATTCCATAAGACACAATATTGAAATTAGGCCAGATAATAACCCTACAATGTTCTCTACATTTTCTAAGTGAATGAAAGAGTCATACATCTCTTACTTTAAATTAAAACCTAGAAATTATTAAACTCAATAAGGAAGACATGTTAAAAGTGAAGATATACCAAAAGCAAGGCCTCTTGTGCCACATAGCAATTCAAGTTACGAATGCAAAGTAAATGTTTTTGAAGGAAATTAAAAGTGTTACTCAAGTGAACACATGAATGATAAGAAAACAAAACAGACTTTGCTGATATGGAAGAATATTTTAGTGATCAGGTTAGGAAATCAAACCACCTAGAACAGTCCCTTAAGCCAAGGGCTAATCCAGTAAAATGCCTGAAGTCTCCTCAATTCTGTGAAGCCTGAGAAAAGTGAAGAAGCTGCAGAAGAAAAGTTGACGCTAGCAGAGGTTGGTTCATAAGATTTAAGGAAAGAATGCATCTCCAGAACAAAAAACTACAAGTTGAAGTACCCAGTGGTGATACAGAAGCTGCAACAAGTTATCCAGCAGATCCAGCTAAGATAATTAATCAAATTGGCTACACTAAACAACAGATATTCAGTGTAGATGAAACAGCCTTATATTGGAAGAAGACACCATCTAGGACTTTCATAACTAGAGAGGAAAAGCCAATGCCTAACTTCAAAACCTCAAAGGACAAGCTAACTCTCTTGTTAGGGGCTAAGAAAGTTGGTAACTTTCAGATGAAGCCAATGCTTATTTACCATTCTGAAAATCCTTAAGAATTATGCTAAAGGAAACAGTCGACAGAACTAGAAAGCAACCTACAGAATGGGAGAAGATATTTGCAAATATCTTATCAGATAAAGAGCCAGTGTCCAAAATCTATAAAGAACTTATCCGGGGGCAAGATGGCGGCAGAGAAGGGGACCTCGTTTCATCTGGTCCCTCAAATTTAGCTGAATATCTACCAAATGATTCTGAACACACACAAATTCAACCTGAGATATAAGAAGATTTATCTGGATGTTTACAAGCAGAAAAGTGACTACTTTGTGCAAGGTGGGAGGTGCAGAATCTTGAATCTTTGGGGGAAATATCAGAAGATAAATGGAGAGGGGTGGGAGCCTCCATAAACCCGCCACTGGAAAGTGATACAACACCGGAGCAAAAAATCAGGACCCTTAGTAATCTCCAGTGAGAGACATCCCTTTCTGAAAAGGGAACAGGGTATGAATAGGGCAGAATTCTGGGTGAATCATTGTGGTCTCAAGAATCCAGGAGACGCAGAATGTATGGGGGTGGGGGCTGAACCGATAGAGTGCCCAAGCAGTGGAGCGAGGAGACTGGTTATGGTCAGTGAGCCCAGAAGGGACTCCCAGTTCCAGTCACCATAAACCACAAGCTGGATGGGTAGGGAGACTGATCTCTGCCTGACCACCCTGAAAAGCCTAGAAGGTGCGGGCTATTTAACATCCCAGGGGAGATATAAAATGGCTTGTGCCCATAGCAGGACAATAGCTCTCAGGGCATTGTGGCCCATGAAAGGACACTGGGGTGGCACCCAGCCATGAAGTGGGAGCCGTGGAAGAGGGTGTACCTGTCAGCCCATGGTGGATCGCAATCGCAATTGCAAAGTGAGAAAGTGCAGAGAAGCTTGAGAGTCCCTGGAACTCCCCAGGGAGTGTTGGAGCGGGTGTGAATAGCACGAGTCTGTGGAGTTTGGTACACACAGAAGTGGAGATGGTTTGACCTGGAGGATTTATTGAAGAAAGGGGACCTTGACCTTGCGACTCTGGGCCAGAGATTCCCGCAGGGCCATGTTTGCTCTGACCCACTAAAGAGAAGCAGAAAGCCGCCAGGGAACAAGACAGGGGTGGGGCACCTCTACCAGGTCAAAGACACCTGGGAAGCTGAGCAGCAGGCCCCTCTCCCAGAAGACAGACTGCAAGAACAGGTGAATGATATGCTTGTTTCCCACAGGACTCTAAAACTTCAGCACCAGGGGAAAATAATATAGGGAGCTTGAGGTGTTCCCTCATGACTCATTTATACTTCAGGCTAAAACTTTACATTTCTTCTTTGTTCCTTTTCTTTCTCTCTCTCTTTTTTTAAATTTTTCTTTGTTATCCTGTTCCCGTTTCAAATAGATTCTTATTTCCCAACTTATGTTATTAAGTTGCTTTTTCACTTTTATTTTACCTTTTTTTTTAAGATTTTATTTATTTATTTGACAGAGAGAGGGAGAGCACAAGCTGGCAGGCAGAGGGAGAGGGAGAAGCAGGTTCCCCACTGAGAAGGGAGCCCAATGTGGGGCTCAATCCCAGCACCCCAGGATCATGACCTGAGACAAAGGCAGCCACTTAACCAACTGAGCCACTCAGGCGCCCCTCACTTTTATCTTTTTCACATCTAGCTTTTATAGATTTAGGCCGCATAGTAGTCTGTTTTTCACTCTATTCAATTTTATCTTGAGATATATATATATATATATATATAATTTCTGATTTCTTTCAATTTTGGGATATAGTGTCTTCTAACACAAAGACCAAAAATCAAGCAGGAACAGGAAGATCACCATGCTTTGTCCACCATGAGAGATTATAATCTCCCTTCCAGCCACTATTTTTTTATTGTTTTGGATCATCTTGGCTTTGTGTATCTGTGGGAGCTTCCAACCACTTCAGATTTTTTCTAGCGTGTATTTAGCTTGAGTCATGGTTGATAATTTGGACTCTGTAGAGTTGCACAAACATCCCTCGACAGAATGACTAGGAGGAGGAACTTGCAACAAAGAAAAGAACCTGAGACAATGTCTTCTGCCAGAGAACTAATGGATATGGATATAAGCAAACAGCGATAGACTTCAGGATAGCCATCATGAAGTCAATGGCTAGGTTTGAAAAAGGCATTAGTGACGATATAGAATCTCTGAGGGCAGAAAAGAGATCTAATCAGGCCAAAATTAAAACTGCTATAAATGAGACTCAGTCTAAACTGGATGGTCTAAAAGCCAGGGAAATGAGACAGAAGAGCAAATCAGTGATCTAGAAGATAAGCTGACAGAAGGGAAGGAAGTTGAGGGAAACAGAGATAGGCAGCTAGTAGCCCACAAAAAGAGACTTAGAGAGATTAACGATGCCATGAATTGTTCCAATGTTAGAATTATTGGGATCCCTGAGGGGCTGGAGAGACAGAGGACTAGAAGGTATATGTGAGCAAATCATAGCTGAGAACTTCCCTAATCTGGGGAAGGAAACAAGCATTCATGTCCAAGAGGCAGAGAAGATACCTTCCAAAATCAGTAAAAATAGATCAACACCCTGACATATAATAGTGAAGCTTGCACATCTTACAGCCAAAGAATCTATCCTGAGAATAGCTATGGAGAGGAGGTTCCTGACATACGTAGGGAGGAACATCAGAATAACATCAGACCTGTCCACAGAAACCTGGCAAGCCAGAAAAGGCTGGCAAGACATATTCAGGGTACTAAATGAAAAGAACATGAAACCAAGAATACTTGATCCAGCAAGGCTGTCATTCAGAACAGATGAAGAGATAAAGAGCTCCCAGGACAGACAGAAACTGAAAGAATACATGACCACCAAGCCAGCCCTGCAAGAAATATTAAGGGAATTCTTAAGCAAAGGGAGACCTCAAGAGTCACATAGACCAGAAATGATCAGAGAAGATCTACAGAAACAGGGACTTTACAGACAATACAATGGCAAAAAAGTCATACCTTTCAATACTTACTCTGAATGTGAATGGGCTGATTGCTCCCATGAAAAGACACAGGGTTTCAGAATGGACAAAAAAGCAGGACCCATCCCATATGTTGTCTACAAGATACTCATATTGAACCTAAAGTCACCTCCAGATTGAACGTAAGGGGATGGAGAGCCATTTACCACACCAATAGGCCTCAAAAGAAAGCTGGGGTAGCAATTCTCATATCAGACAATTTAGATTTTAAAGCAAAGACTGTAGTACAAGATGTAGAGGGACATAATATCGTACTTAAAGGGTTTATCCAACAAGAAAACCTAACAACTGTAAATATCTATGCCCCCAACATGGGAGGAGCCAATTACATAAACCAACTAATAACCAAAATAAAAAAAACCCTACTGATCATAATACATTAGCAGTAGGAGACTTCAACACTCAACTCACAGCAATGGGAAGATAATCTAAGCAGAAGATCAACAAAGAAACAAGAGCTTTGAAGGACACATTGAACCAGATGGACTTCATAGATATATACAGAACAATTCATCCTAAAACAAAAGAATACTCATTCTTCTCCAGTGCACACAGAACTTTCTCTGGAATATATCACATACTGGGTCACAAATCAGGTCTCAACCAATACCAAAAACCAGAGATTATTCCCTGCATATTTTCAGATCACAATGCTTTGAAACTGGAACTCAACCACAAGGGGAAAAAATGGAAGGAATTCAAACACTTGGAAGTTAAAGAGAATCCTGCTAAAGAATGAATGGGTCAACCAGGAAACTAAAGTTGAATGTAAACAATTCACGCAAACCACTGAAAATGAAAACACATCGGTTGAAAACCTATGGAATGCTGCAAAGGCGGTCCTTAGATGGAAGTACATAGCCATCCAAGCCTACCTCAAAAAATTGGAAAAATCCCAAAAGCACAACCTAAACTTTTACTTAAAGGATCTGGAAAAAGAACATCAAATAAAGACGAAACCAAGCAGGAGAAGAGAAATGATAAAGATTAGAACTGAAATCAATGAAATAGAAACTAGAAGAACAATAGAAGAGATCAATGAAACTAGAAGCTGTTTCTTTTAAAGAATTAATAAGGCAAAAGATTTATATGATCTCGCCAGAATTATCCAAAAAAAAAAAAAAAGAGAGAGAGAGAGAGAGAGAGAGAGAAAGGACCCAAATTCATAAAATCATGAATGAAAGGGGTAGAAATCATGACTAATACCAAGGAAATAGAGACAATTATGAGAGCTTGCTACCAGCAGTTACAAGCCAACAAAGTAGCAAACTGGAAGAAATGGATGCATTCTTGAAAACTTATAAACTACCAAGACTGAAAGAGGAAGAAATACACAATCTGAAGGGACCAATAACCAGCAAGGAAATTGAAATAGTAATCAAAAACCTCCCAAAAAAAACAAGAGTCCAGAGCCAGATGGCTTCCCAGGGGAATTCTACCAATCATTTAAGGAAGAAATCATATCTATTCTACTGCAGCTGTTCCAAAACATAGAAATGGAAGGAAAACTTCCAAACGCCTTCTATGATGCCAGCGTTACCTTGATCCCAAAATCAGACAAAGACCCCATCAATAAGGAGAATTACAGACCAATATCCCCGATGAACATGGCTGCCAAAATACTCAACAAGATCCTAGCTAGGAGGATCCAACAGTACATTAAAAGGATTATGCATCAGGACCAAGTGTGGTTTATTCCTGGGATGCAAGGGTTATTCCACATTTACAAATCAATCAACGTGATAGATCACATTAACAAAAGAAGAGACAAGAACCATATGATCCTCTCAATTGCTTCAGAGAAAGCATTTGACAAAATACAGCATCCTTTCCTGATTAAAACTCTTCAAAGTATAGGGATAGAGGGAACATATCTCAATAGCATAAAAGCCATCAATGAAAAGCCCACAGTGAATATCATTCTCACTGGGGAAAAACTGAGAGCTTTTCCCTTAAGGTCAGGAACATGACCACTGTTGTTCATCATAGTACTAGAAGACCTAGCCTCAGCAATCAGACAGCAACAAAAAAGGAAAGGCATTCAAATTGGCAACAAAGTAGTCAAACTACCTCGCTTCCCAGATGGCATGATACTTTATGTGGAAAACCCAAAATACTCCAACCTCAAATTGCTAGAACTCATACAGTAATTCATCAACGTAGAAGGACACAAAATCAGTGCACAGTAATCACCTGCATTTCTATACACTAGCCATATGACTGAAGAAAGAGAAATTAAGGAATGGATTCCATTTACAATAGCACCCAAAACCAGAAGAGACCTAAGCATAAACCTAACCAAAGAGGTATAGGATCTATATTCCAGAAACTACAGAAAACTAATGAAGGAAATTGAGGAGGACACACAGAGATGGAAAAACATTCCATGCGAATGGATGGAAAGCATAAATATTGCTAAAATATCTAGGCTGCCCAGAGCAATCTACCCTTTCAATGCAATCCTTATCAAAATAACATTGTCATTTTTCACAAAGCTGGAACAAACAATCCTAAAAATTGTATGGAACCAGAAAAGACCCTAAACAGCCAAGGGAATGTTGAAAAAGAAAACCAAACCTGGGGTGATCACGATGCCTGACTTAAAGGTATATTACAAAACTGTGATCATCAAGGCAGCAGTACTGGCACAAAAACAAACAGATAGATCAATGGAACAGAATAGAGAGACCAGAAATGTCCCTTCAACTCTTTGGTCCACTAATCTTTGACAAACCAGGAAAGAATATCCAATGGGGAAAAAAAAGAGAGTCTCTTCAATAAATGGTCCTGGAAAAATAGGACAGCCACATGCAGAAGAATGAAGCTGGAACACTCTCTTACACTATACACAAAGATAAACTCCAAATGGATGAAAGACCTCAATGCGAGACAGGAATCCATCAAAATCCTAGAGGAGAACATAGGCAGTAACCTCTTTGACATCGGCTACAGCCATTTCTTTCAAGACAGGTCTCTAAAGGCAAGGGAAACTAAAGCAACAGTGAACTTTTGGGACTTCATCAAAATAGAAAGCTTCTGCACAGCAAAGGAAGCAGTCAACAAAAATAAAAGGCAACCCATGGAATAGGAGAAGATATTTGCAAATGATATTTCAGATAAAGGGCCTGTATCCAAGATCTATAAAGAACTTCCCAAATTCAACACCCAGAAAACAATTAATCCAGTCAAGAAATGGGCAGAAGACATGAACAGACACTTCTCCAAAGAAGACAGACAAATGGCTAACAGACACATGAAAAAAGGTTCAACATCACTAGCTATCAGGAAAATTCAAATCAAAACCACAAAACGAGTTAAAATGGCAAATATTAACAAGGCAGGAAATAACAAATGTTGGCGAGAATGTAGAGAACGGAGAAAGCTCTTACACTGTTGGTGGGAATGCAAGCTGGTACAGTCACTATGGAAAACAGTATGGAGTTTCCTCAAGACGTTAAAAATAGAGCTACCCTATGACCCAGCAATTGCACTTGTAGGTATTTACCCCAAAGATACAGATATAGGCAAAAGAAGGGGCACATGCACCCCAGTGTTCATAGCAGTAAAGTCCACAATAACCTAACTGTAGAAGGAGCCGAGATGCCCTTCAACAGATGAATGGATAAAGAAGATGTGGCTCATATATACAGTGGAATATTACTCAGCCATCAGAAAGGATGAATACCCACCATTTGCATCGACATGGATGGAACTTGAGGGGATTATGCTAAGTGAAATAAGTCAATCAGAGAAACACAATTATTATAAGTTTTCACTCACATGTGGACCATAAGCAATAGCATGGAGGATCATAGGGCAAGGTAGGGAAAACTGAATGGAAAGAAACCAGAGAGGGAGACAAACCATGAGAGACTCTGGACTCTGGGAAACAAACTGAGGGTTACAGAAGGGAGGGGGGTGGGGGGATGTGGTAACAGGGTGATGGGTATTAAGGAGGGCATGTGTTGTGATGAACCCTGGGTGTTATATGCGACTAATGAATCATTGAAAACGCCATCAAAAATCAATGTTGTACTATACGTTGGCTAATTGAACATAATAATAAAAAAAAGAGAGAACTTATCAAACACAATGCATATAAAGCAAACAAACAAACAAACAAAAATCAGTTAAAAAATGGGCGGAACACATGAGTAGACATTTCTCCAAAGACGTACAAATGGCCAACAGATACATGAAAAAAATGCTCAAGATCACCAGCATCAGGAAAATCCAAATCAAAACCACAATGAGATACCACCTCACACCAGTCAGAATGGCTAAATTTAACAACTGAGGAAACAACAGATGTTGGCAAGGATGCAGAGAAAGGAGAACCCTCTTACACTCTTGGTGGGAATGCAAAATGGAGCAGCCACTCTGGAAAACAGTATGGAGGTTCCTCAAAAAGTTTAAAATAGAGCTACCGTATGACCTAGCAATTACACTACTAGGTATTTATCTAAAGGATACCAGCATAGTGATTCAAAGGGGCACATGCACCCCAATGTTTATAGCAGTAATATTCACAATAGCCAAAATATGTAAAGAGCCCAGATATCCATGGACAAATGAATGAATAAAGAAGAGGTGGTATGTATTTACAATGGAATATTACTCAGCCGTCAAAAAGAATGAAATCTTGGTCGGGTGGTTTGAACAAGACGAAGTCGGAACCGAAGCCGGGCACAGGCAGTGGATGCGGTCCTGCCAAGAGCCGATGGCAGTGAACGTATATTCAACATCAGTCACCAGTGATAACCTAAGTCGACATGACACGCTGACCTGGATCAATGAGTCTCTGGAGCTGCATCTGACGAAGATCGAACAGTTGTGCTCAGGGGCTGCCTACTGTCAGTTTATGGACATGTTGTTCCCTGGCTCCATTGCCTTGAAGAAAGTGAAATTCCAGGCTAAGCTAGAACATGAATACATCCAGAACTTCAAAATACTACAAGCAGGTTTTAAGAGAACGGGTGTTGACAAAATAATTCCTGTGGACAAATAGTAAAAGGAAAGTTTCAGGACAATTTTGAATTTGTTCAGTGGTTCAAGAAGTTTTTTGATGCAAACTATAATGGAAAAGACTATGACCCCGTAGCTGCCAGACAAGGTCAGGAAACTGCAGTAGCTCCCTCCCGTGTTGCTCCAGCTCTGAACAAACAGAAGAAACCTCTCAGCTCCAGCAGTGCAGCTCCACAGAGGCCCATTGCAACACACAGAACTACTGCAACCCGTAAGGCTGGCCCGGGTGTGGTGCAAAAGAATCCTGGTGTGGGCAACGGGGATGATGAAGCAGCTGAATTGATGCAGCAGGTCAACGTATTGCAACTCACCTTCGAAGACTTGGAGAAAGAAAGAGATTTCTACTTTGGAAAGCTAAGGAACACTGAATTGATTTGCCAGGAGAACGAGGGGGAAAACAACCCGGTATTGCAGAGGATCGTGGACATTCTGTATGCCACAGATGAAGGCTTTGTGATATCTGATGAAGGGGGCCCACAGGAGGAGCAAGAAGAGTATTAACAGCCTGGAGCAGCAGAGCAACATCCAAACTCTTCACTCCAAATCATGTGCTTAACTGTAAAATACCCCCTTTTATTATTCTTAGAGGACTCACTGGTTTCTTTTCATGAGCAAACAGTACCTCTTCTTAAAGTGCACTTTGCAGAAGTTTCACCCCTTTTCCA